>NW_007255903.1:76137-107249 GCF_000164805.1 Carlito syrichta | reverse complement strand
CAGCAGAAGGCTGAGGCAGAAGGATTGCTGGAGCCCAGCAGATTGACGCTGGGGTGGCTGTAAGTGTGCCATTGCACTCCAGCCTGGGCAACGGAGTGAGACTCCAACTCAAAAAATAAAAAATAAAAAATGCAAAAATAAAAATAAAGTAGGCACACTTGTGATATAGAACAATGGCCTCCATTCCTTGTCATAGTTATGTCAGACAAATAACACCCAAACTTAATACATACTAAAGCTAAAGTTAGCATTGGCTGCCTTGTGATTGTACAGTTGACCATTGCATTATGATGAGGGGTAGGAACGAGAGGGTGACCTGAGCCTTGCCTAGCCATGATGAAGAGTAGCACATACATATCCTCCCTAGGACAACTGTATATATTCAGATGCAAACAGGCCTGGATTTTTAAAAACTCTGGTGAACAAACTCTTCCTAATCAAAAACAGTTTTAGACGTAGTTCAAAAAATATAAAAATATGATAAAGCTGTCTTTAGTGTGAGATCCACAAAATATCAGCTGACTCCAATGAGCTGAATGACCATGTAACATTTTAATATGTGAGACATTCGATCGTATGTATTATTATTACAGTATAAAAGTAATGATTTGGCCGGGCGTGGTGGTTCAGCCTGTAATCCCAGCACTTTGGGAGACTGAAGCGAGGGGATTGCTTGAGCTTAGAGGTTCGAGACCAGCCTGGGCAACTTGGTGAGACCTTGTCTCTACAACAAAAATCACAAAAACTAGCTGGACGTGGTGGTGTGCGTCTGTAGTTCCAGCTACTTGGAAGGCTGAGGTGGAAAGGATCACCTAAGCCCAGCAGGTCGAGGTGGTGGTGGCCGTGAGTGTGCCACTGCACTCTATCCTGGGCGACAGAGTGAGACTCCAACTAAAAAAAAAACAACAACAACAAAAACAGTGATTGATCATTACATAATGTATATGGCATCAAGAGATCACTGGTACCCCCCAAATATGTACAATTACAATATGTCAATAGAAAATTAAAAATAAATTGAATCAAAAAATAAAAATCATACATTTGTGAAGTCACTGAAACATCTACACAGAACCCTGAAATCCTATGGGAACATAATGCCTTCCTTCTTATTTTACAGACAAGGAAAGTGAGATCCAAGGAGAGGAAGTGACTCGCTCAAGGGTGGCTATCTGCAGAACCAGGATTAGAAGCTTCATCTCCACACTGCTGATCCAGGCCTCCTGCCCCTCAGCCTCTCCTATCTTATTCATGTCAGGCTCTGCAGAAGGACCATGGTAAATCAATTGTGTTGTAACTTAAAGCTCTCATTCTGGGTTTTTTTTTTTTTTTTTGTATGCTAAAACATCATCTGGAAGGGCACGGTGGCTCATACCTGTAATCCCAGCACTTTGGGAGGCTGAGGCCAGAGGACTGCTTGAGCCTGGGAGTTCAAGACCTCGTCTCTAAGAAAAAATAAAAATATTAGCTACGCGTGGTGGTGCATGCCTGCATTCTCAGCTACTCAGAAGGCTGAGGCAGAAGGATTGCCTGAGCCTAGGAGGTCGCGGCTAAGGTGAGCCACTGCACTTGAGCGTGGGAGACAGAGACCTTGCCAAAAAGAAAGAAAAAAAGACACCATTCTATGAAACTTACTTCCATTACAATGGTACAATGAAAATAATTATTATATATACAATTTTGTACTTTAGGTAAACTGAAACAAATTAAGAGGAGAGATGGTATGATGGAAGGCTAGACATACTATCACATGAAAAAGAGTTGATAGAACCAGTAATATTTAGCCAGAAGATAATCCTTAGAAGAGGCAGGACAAGTGCTTAAAAACACTTAAAGGTTGCACATGTAAAGGAAGAAGCAGACTTACTCTGTATGGCCCAAGATGTAAACCAGCACTCATGGACAGAAGCTACAAGAAGGCCTTTCTAGCATAGCATCCCCAAAACTCATCTCGGGAGGTGACAAGTTCCCCACCACTAGGTGTATTCAAACACTGGATAACCATTTGGAAAGAATGCTCCAGAGGGTATTTCAACACCAGATGGAACCAGATAACCTTTCAAGTTCTTTGCAATTCCAAGAATTACATTCTCTGAAAGGGTATCTCAAAAATTCAAAAGTAAATATTGGTTTAAAAACTACCAGAATTGTTTTCTGAAGTTCTTTCATGCAAAATGAAATAAAGATGAATAGAAACTCTAGCAAAACACAATTAAATGGTTAAAAAAATTAAGGAATAGAACTATAATCTTTCAGAAATAGAAATCAAAATAAGAGGGGTGTTAGAATAAAAGAACAATTGGATGCCATAGTTTACTGATTTTTTTTTTTTTGAGTCAGCATCTTACTCTGTCACTCAGGTTGGAGTGCAGTGGCATGCTCATAGCTACCGCACCTCAACCTGCTGGGCTCAGGCGATCCTTCCCACTTCTGTCTTCCAAGTAGCTGGAGCTACAGGTGTGTGCCACCACTCCTAGCTAATTTTTTGATTTATTGTAGAGACTAGGTCTTGCCACATTGCCTAGGCTGGTCTCGAACCCCTGGGTTCAGGCAATCCTCTCACCTCTGCCTCCCAAAATGTTGGGATTACAGGTATGAGCCACCACGCCAAGCCTCAGTTTACTGATTTTTCACAAGTCCTAAATAGGTAACCAAGAGGAACAATTTTTATTTATTTTTTATTTTTTTTGAGTTGGAGTCTCACTCTGTCGCTCAGGCTGGAGTGCAGTGGCCGTTCCTGGTCACTGCAGCCTCCACCTGCTGGGCTCCAGCGATCCTTCCGCCTCAGCCTTCTGAGTAGCTGGAATTACAAGCACGCGCTACCATGCCCGGCTGATTTTTTTTTGATTTATTGTAGAGATGACGTCTCGCCAAGTTGCCCAGGCGGGCCTCAAACCCGTGGGCTCAGGCAATCCACTCACCTCAGCCTCCCAAAGCGCGGGATTACAGGCTGAGCCACCAAGCCCGGCTAGGAACAATTTTAAAAAAACCCTTGAATTGCATGCTTTTTTTTTTTTTTGAGTTGGAGTCTTACTGTGGCACCCAAGCTGGAGTGCAGTGGCATGCTCACAGCCACCCCAGCATTGACCCGCTGGGTGCCAGTGATCCTTCCTCCTCAGCCTTCCAAGTAACCAGAACCATAGGTACATGCTTCCATGCCTGGCTAATTTTGGATTTATTGTAGAGATGAGGTCTCACCAAGTTGTCCGGGCTGGTCTCGAACCCACAGCCTCAGGCAATCCACTCACCTTAGTCTCCCAAAGTGCTGGGATTACAGTCCAAGCCACCGAGCCCGGCCTGAATTGCTTGTTTTCAAAAATCTTGAAGTATTTTAATTTCTTGACAATTGAAATTCATAAACCTAATAGTCTTTAAAAACCCTGTCATAATTAAATCAACTCGGTGAGAGAGCAAAAGTAAGTATAAAAAGAGAAATTGTTTCTCATGGTCTTTTCTAACTATGGTATTTGACAAAAAGAAACTATTAGTACTTGGTAACATAAGTCAAATAGAGGTAGCACATCCGTTTCATTTACTGAGTGGTTTGTTCCCTGATCTGAACACTAATTCAGGCAATGGGGCTTTCCCTGATGTCTACCTGTTGCTTAGGGGAACTGGCTACTTCTGTCAGTGCCACTCAATTTCACTAGGGCTGCATAGCTCTCAAACGATTAGAGTACATTCATTCAATATACATTCACTTGATACATACTGTAGATGTAGTGAGGCTGGGCATGGAAAGTGTAAACTTCAGTTGTAGTCCTTAAAGAATTTGTGCTTTAGTGAAGAGAATGTGGTGGGTCCAGGGTTCAATGCCCGTGAAGCTCAGTTGGCGTGGTAACCTGCCATTTCTAGCTGCGTGCTGCGAATAACAGAGGACTAGGGGAGTTCACAAGGCATAGCAGGCATTGGCAAAGTCCTATTAGGGAAATGCTATACTTGCTGAGACCTTATAAAAGAAAGATGGTCGAGAACAGCTCTTAGTTCTTATTGGCAGTGGAAATCTGTTGTTTCGAAAGAGAAGCATAGGCCTTACATCCTCTATCTTCTAAGGACCTCTCAAAAGCATACAACAGTTAGATAGGTTAGTGGAAGTTTAAGATTCCAATGAAAGCATTTAAGTTATCATGTTTCTTAACTGCTGATTTTGGAATAGAGCCATCCAACAGGGAACCAAGTCCCTGGTACAGACCCAGGACACTGGGGTCTTGAATAGTGAGCTTCATACAATGGCCTATGATATTGAGACTTAAAATGAGGAATATGGAGAATAAAAGGCTGATGGTTTTCAATCAATGGACTCATTGTTCCACAGTGAAACCTAAGATGGAAAACAATTCGCATCTGACTGATACCCTGATATGGAGGAAGATTTTTTTTCTCTCATACAGGTGCAGTTCAGTAGGGAAGCTGACACAGATCCTAATATCTCTGGCAATGCTACCAAAACAGAGGTTAAGGGTTGTTGTGGCCACTGCATGAGAGTTAAACAATAAGTTAATACTATCTGATGTTTTGGTAGCATTTCTGCATCCATGAATATTCTCCTATGACTATTAGAGACAGACAGATATTATAATGATGTGAAAACTGAGGTCAGTAAGTAGTGGGACCCAGGTTGGAAGCCAGGCCTTAGGTTCCTGGCTAAGTGTGTCGTGCACTAGATCATGTTGCTCCATTCACTTCCATCAAAATTCTCTTGGTTTCAAAATGACATATTAGCTCTGCCCCAACTATTTCTACATCTTCTGCCCTTCTTTTGGCTGCCCTATTTGTGTCATCCATTCACTGAAACAATTTATTACTATGAAGAGTTTTTGCAATTTCAAATTGCATTTTTAAAAAGAGATAATATACTCATGTTGTATAAGTCTCAAATGATGGTGGACATTTGGGTTATTTTAAATTTCTCAAAAGGTAGAAATTATTCAGTGAAGTCTCTTTTCCTCATCAGAGCCCCAGCCACCCAGGTCTCTTCCCAGATGCAGACAGTGTTATCAATTTCTTATGTACCTTTTTAGAGAAGTTCTGTGGGCACACAATTTTATTTCACCTTTTTCTATCATAACAATGGAGAACTATATATATATATATATATATATATATATATATATATATATACATAAATATATATATGTTTATATATATTACACACACACACGCACACATACACACACATATACCGGGTGCCAAAAAATGTACACACATTTTAAGAGAAGTTATCTATAACTTCTCTTTAGTTTGCTGTAATCAGAAGTGTCTGGATGCTGATGGTGACCATTTTGAGCACCTTTTGTAAGTGCAGAAGTCAAATGTGACTTGTATTCATCAATTGTTATCAATATATATCATTACAATTTTAATACAGTTTTTTTCTTTCTTAAAATGTGTATACTTTTTTTGCCACCCTCTGTGTGTATGTGTGTACACACATACACATCTTTCTCTGAACCTTCATTTTAAAATTTAATATATCTTAATGACTCCGTATCAAAGAGATATAAAAAAATTCCTAATTATATATTTTACAGCTGAAAAAATTCGACTCCATGATTGTTTCATAATTTGCATAATAAGTCTACTGTTGGTGGACATTTGGGTTATTTTTATTTATTTTTTAAGTTGGAGTCTCACTCCGTTGCCCAGGCAGGAATGCAGTGGCATGCTTACAGCCACCCCAGCATCCGGCGATCCTCCCGCCTCAGCCTTCCAAGTAGCCAGAACTACAGGTGTGCGCTACCACACCTGACTAATTTTTTACTTATTGTAGAGATGAGGTCTCATGAAGTTGCCTGGACTGATCTCAAACCTGCGGGCTCAGGCAATCCACTTGCCTCAGCCTTCCAAAGTGCTGGGATTACAGGCTGAGCCACTGCGTCCGGCCTGGGTTATTTTAAATATTTTTCTACTAAGAACAGCTTCTCAATGAAGTTTTATGTACAGTACATCATTTTGCACATGTGAAGATGCATCTGTAGGATAAATTCCTAGCTGTGGAAGGGAATTACTATATCAAATAGCCCGTGCATTTGTAAACACCACAGACTTGTCTAGCCTCAGTATTCAGCACAGGTCTTGGTATATAATAGATATTCAGTAAATCTTTGGACAAATTAATGAATGAGTGAATTCAGAGAATGAGTTCAGAGACTGGTTAATAAATCTTCATTGGGTGAATCAATGAATCAGAGTTCAACTAGGATGATTTGGTACCACCGTCTCTTATATTCCATATGTTACTCCGAAAATGATACCAAAATTTAATTTTTTTCATACTTAAAACTTTCTTGTGTAACTTTTAATTTTCTCAGAATTTCTATTTATCTTTTTGTTGGTTGTAAGAAATGATTTCAACTCACCATGCAGTTATACTTCTGAGTTATGAATGATACAGTTTCTGTAATTCTTCTTAAAGATATTCTTTAACAACTCTTCTGACTCTCATTTATAATTTGGACTGATTGTTTTCTAGTTACACAGCTATTATCCTGAAGTTTTTTTCATCATACAGCTGAGTTGGTTCCACTGTTTCTTATATACTATATCTTTTTTCTGAATTTTTCACTTTTGCTCTAGCAAATTTTTTTCAAATTTTTTTCTGCTCAAGTTTTTGATTACCAGCATATAAAAAGATCTTTTTTTGCTGTCATAGATGAGATTTTTTTTTGTTTTGAGTTGGAGTCTCACTCTGTCGCCCAGACTGGAATGCAGTGGGCACTCCCAGTCACTGCAGCCTCGACCTGCTGGGCTCCAGCCATCCTTCCGCCTCAGCCTTCCAAGTAACTGGAACTACAGGCGCGTGCTACCATGCCCGGCCAATTTTTTGATTTATTGTAGAGATGAGGTCTCGCCAAGTTGCCCAGGCGGGTCTTGAACCCGCGGGCTCAGGCAATCCACTCATCTTGGCCTCCTAAAGCGCAGGATTACAGGCTGAGCCACCGAACCTGACCTGTTTTGATTTTTTATAGAATTCCAGGTTTGAAATAATTTTCTCTGGAATTGTGAATACTTTTTCTTGTATCATTTCTAGCAACCTGTGTTAGATATGGAAAGCTTGATTTCTATTCATTTTGTTTTTCCACATTCTCTGAATTAAGAAATTCCACAATATGTATAAAGTTGTCTCTCCATATCTGTGGGTTTCACATCCATGTATTCAATCAAATGCAGATAAAAAACATTCAGAACAATGACCGGGTGCAGTGGTTCACACCTGAAATCCCAGCACTTTGGGAGGCCAAGATTGGAGGATTGCTTGAGTCCAGGAATTCGAGATCAGCCTGGGCAACATAGCCATCCCAGTAGATGGTGGCTGCAGTGAGCCGTGATCATGCCACTGCACTCCAGCCTAGGTGACAGAGTGAGACCCTGACTCAAAAAAAAAAAAAAAAAATCAGAAAAAATATTCCATAAAATTACAAAAAGCAAGACTTGAATTTTCTGCATGCCGAATACTATGTTGAATCCATGAAATCAAGGAAATGCAAATACTGTTTTATACATAGGACTTGAACATATTAGAGTTTCCTATCTGTGGGGAATCCTGGAGCCAATTCCCTATGGATACTAAGGGATAATTATATGTAAGGGGTATGTGTATGTTAATTTCAGATGGCTCTTTTAAGTAAAGACTTGAGTCTTCAGCTCAAATATTCTCTCCCCGTTTCATTTTGCCATTCTCTATTTTCTTCTTTCCTTCTAGAAGTCCTATTTGACAAATGTTAAATCTCTTAGAGCTATCCTTTTGTACTTAATTTTTCTGTCATATTTTTCATCTCCCAGTGGATGCAGAATGACTTTTGGAGCATTTTCCTGAAGACCTTCTCCTCATACCTGCCCTCACAGAGTAACCCATCAGCCTTCCCACACAGGAAGAGCCCCATTGTGGAAACAGAACGATGTAAACTCTGGAGGAAACCACTGTAACTTAGCTGAGTGATCAGCTTGGTTTACTGATTTTAATCCTCAATGCCAGGATGGAAGTGTCAAGAGGTGAGGCCAGATAATGAAAAGATGTGTGTGCTGGAGACTTCTGAGGTTCACCTCATCTGGTTCTCTTCTTCCTGGGTCCACAGGAGGATTGTAGTTCCTGTTCCCCACTGGATAAAAGTCACCAATTTTGGGGAGTAGTTTTATTGTTTAACCTTTCTGAATATGCTTACCAGTGAGTAAGTACCTTACATACAGACGTGTTCTGTTCTGAGAGTGCATTTATAAGTCCAATTTGTTTGTAAGTCCAACAAGGTTAGCCTAGGTACCCAACTAACACAACTGGATTTATTGTACTTTACTGTAATAGGTTTATAATACTTTTCACACTAGTAATACATTTAAAAAACTCCCAAAATAAATATTTTTAATCTTACAGTATAATATCTTGACAAACACAGTAGTAGTACAGTATAACAGCTGACATACGGGAGCTGGCATTGAGTGAACAGGCAAGAAGAGTTACTGACTGGAGGGAGAGGAAGTGCGTGATGGTAGAGCTGAAGGATGGTTAGCAATAGGAGACAGAGGGTAAGCTGCAATTTCACTCACGATTGACATTGCTGGCACATGTTCTGGTTCCTAACTAACTTATGTGATTGAACAAGTGAACATATGTTTGCATCTTTGAAAGTTTGCAACTTGAAGGTTCATATATAGGGGACTTACTATAAATACCAAAAGTAAAAAACAAATGGTCTTTAACAATATTAAGCCAAATATCTAATATAAATAGATCAATTTTTCTTACTGAAAAACTTGCTTTCAGGTATGCATTTTAAAACAATAGGTTAATTTATTATTACAGTACTTTTATTCTTTTTTTTTTCCGAGTTTGAGTCTTACTCTGTTTCCCAGGCTGGAGTGCAGTGATATGCTCACGGCCACTGCAACCTCGACCTGCTGGGCTCAGGAAATCCTTCCACCTCAGCTTTCTAAGTAGCTGAAACTAAGGTGCATACCATCACACCCAGCAAAATTTTAAAAAATTTATTGTAGAGATGAGGTCTTGCCAAGTTGCCAGGCTGGTCTCAAACTCCTGGGGTCAGGCAATCCTCTTGCCTCTGCCTCCCAAAGTTCTGGGATTACAGGCATGAGCCACCATGCACAGCCTCTTTTATTCATTGTTTTTTTGTGTTTTTTTTTTCTTTGAGTCAGAGTTTCACTCTGTCAGCCAGGCTGGAGTGCAGTGGCATGCTCATGGCCACCACAGCCTTAACTTGCTGGGCTCAGGTGATCCTTCCACCTCAGCCTTACAACTAACTGGAACTACAGGTGTGCGCCACCACACCTGACTAATTCTTTTTTTTTTTTTTGAGTTGGAGTCTCACTCTTGCCCAGGCTGGAGTGCAGTAGCATGCTCACGGCCACCCCGGCATCAGTCTGCTGGGCTCTGGCAATCCTTCTGCCTCAGTCTTCCAAGTTGCTGGAACTACAGGGGCACACTACCACGCCCGGCTAATTTTTGATTTATTATAGAGACAAGGTCTCGCCAAGTTGCCCGGGCTAGTCTCGAACTTGAAGGCTCAAGCAATTCACTTGCCTTGGCCTCCCAAAGTGCTGGGATTACAGGCTGAGCCATTGAGCCCGGCCTATCCATTGTTTTTAATCAACATTAAATTTTATATTGTTTTGTTTCATTTGATTTATTTTTGTGACAGCTGTCTATCTCACAGATGATATTAGTTTTCCAGTAGTGATGAAAAGTGTCCTTTTAAAATAAATATGCTTACATATTTGAAGAAAGACTTCAAAATAATTTTATATCTTGTGCATAGATATGTCAAAAATCAAGAAATTGGTGTAGAATGGGCAAAGTTTGGGAAACAAAACTTTATTCCAACCAACAAACATCTCAAAATCACTTAAAACTGAAATAGACCTTGATCATTTCCACTTTGAATAAAAGTTTTGGCTGTCTGAACATCAATTAAGTAAATTTTAAGCCTTGTGCGGGATATCTGCTTGAAATTTCATTATTTCCTACCTACATACTGATGCCAGACATACCCTGAGAAATTACTGACAATAAATTGTTCCACATTTCCCTGAGTACCTCTACTTTGAATAAAAGCATTGGCTGTCTGCTTATTTATTTAGTTAATGTGCTGGGTATCTGCTTGAAATTCCAGTACTTCCTACTTATATACTGGTGCCGGATGCATACTGAGTAATTACTGATAGTGTGTGCGAAATTAGATTTTTCTTTTGAACAGATTTTCAAATACTTGCAATTACACTTAAACTCCAGAATAAACAGCTAAGTAGCTGAAGGAGAGGTTTTTATGTTTTTCAAGCATTTCAAGAGACGC
Organism: Carlito syrichta; assembly: GCF_000164805.1. Lineage (NCBI taxonomy): Eukaryota > Metazoa > Chordata > Mammalia > Primates > Tarsiidae > Carlito > Carlito syrichta. The sequence continues at coordinate 96,948 of NW_007255903.1, read as the reverse complement.
CAACACCATTCAACGACAGGTCTTTCAAAGGGCAGAACACCAGAGGGGAGATGGCTTGAGACAGCATCAGTTGTTGGGTGAGAATCTCACGATTTTTCTCTCCTCCACCCCGGGGGGCGGAAGGCGGGGTAAATTTGTATATTGATGCAAAATACAATGATGACCTATGATCATAACTTCTATAGCTAATTTCATGTACTTTTTGGGTGCCAATTCTATCATATTTCCAACAGTTTCGAGAGGTTTCCCTTCTGTAAACTGGGGAGCAACCCCAGGTCTGGCTCCCCAAGGCGGGGACCTACTCAGGAAATCGCAGAGGCGGTCGGGACTACCGCTTCCACCGCCCCGGCCTGCAGCCTTCTTCTCGCCTTCTTCTCGCTCAAGTAGGAGGACGCCAGGGCCGGCGCGCGTCTCTCTGGACCCGCTCGCCGCGCTCTGCCCGCTAAGCGCTCCAGTCTGCTCTCGCTGCTTGGGGGCCAGGCATCCTCCTTCACGCGCCCGCGGGCCCTGGTCAGGCAGGAGCCGGGACCCCCCTTTTCAGGGGGATCCAGTGCCAAGGCTCGGCCGCGGGCAGGTTCCCGCCGGGCTCGCCTTCCTGGGCTGGGAAACCAGAGCCTTAACCCCCCCAACCCAAAGTTGGAACCAGGAGCGGAGCCCCTCCGAGGTTACACAGCAAGCCGCTCCGTGGACAGGTGGGGAATATGAACATGTAAAATGCCCCGGGGCTCCCATTGGACGGGCGGCGTGGTTAATATTCATAACGCCTCTTGGGGCTTCTGGTCGCGCCCCGCGGTGACGTCACGCAAGGGCGAACGAGGCAAGCCTCCTCTGATTGGTCGCTCCCGGGGAACGTTTGCTTTTGACTGGCTGGTGCTAGAGGGCTAGAGACGCCGTCTACCATAGGGCGGGAGATTTGAATAGCCATTTTCTGTGTCTTAGGCTGTGTCGGCGAGGACCCAGGACGCTTTTTCCAATCTGCATTTACTTCTCCCCCACTGTGTAATTTCTTTATTTTGTACATACTAGTTCTTTAGCAGTACTGCAACCATAAAGAACACATTCCAAGCGCCGTGTTAGTTTGAAAGGCCCCATCCGTTCATTTTATAGACGGAGAAACTGAAGGCCAGAGCGGAAGGACTTGAAGTTCGGTTCCTGACTCCCAGCCCTGGGTTTGACCACGACCCAGAGACGACCGTCCGGAGACGACTGTCCACTGAGGACAAGTGCGGACTCCAAACACCGATGTGTCTCCAGGTCCTGGCGTCTCCTCCCACTCCGAGGCTCCTTCTTATCCCATCCCGACTGTAACAACCCCAAGAATCTCTAGCACCTCCTCCACCCGCAGAGCGAGGTCTCTGGCTTGGTAGTCCCCGTCTCTCTTGCGGCTGCGTGGACCTGGAGGCACTATCCTGCCGAACCCCATTGTCCACCTGCAGGGGCCGAAACCAAGGGCGGCAGGGCCAGGGCTAGTCGTAGATCTCCTAACTCCAATCCCGGCTTTGGCTGCTGTCTCTTGCAGGTTGTCCTGCGTCTTCCTGATAGGTTGAGATGGCTAGACTCTGCCCCCACCGCTCGCTCTCTGGCGCAGGGGTGGGAGTGGAGGGGTGGGGGTGGGGATTTGCAGAATTCGCGCCTGCGCAGAGCCTTCAGCAAGTCAGTTAAACCGTGAAACCAGCTCCTTTGCCCTGGAGACGCGTCATCGGTTGTCATAGAGACTGCGTTGTTTACCTCCGAGTACTGCAGTTGCTGGGAGCGCCAGGTGGGATAAGGAGGCTCCTATCCCGAACTTGTGTAGTAGTGCTTTGCGGCGCTGAGGTAAGTAAACCCTGCTTCCACCACACCGACTTTTAGCCGCAGCCTCCACCATATTCGTAATCTCGTGCTTGTTAGCATCAACCCTAATTTAGGTCTCCCCACTCTGGGGTCTACTCAGACTTATCCAAGGGTCTGGGGTTAAATTATGCCTCCCCTCCACCCGCATCAGACAAACTTGGGGGAGCCTGTAAGAAGGACTGGGCTAGAAAGAAGTTGGGGGATCTCATGCTATCTGAGGGATCTGGGTGGGCTGAAGTTCTCACTCTGGTCCAGATCTGACTACCATTCCATCCTTATATGTGTGAAGATTTCAGAAGTCCAGGGGCCCCTAAGGACAGGTGCTCATATTTTTGGGTAGAGCTGGGAGTTGAGAGTAGATTTCAGCCCTGTTTGAGGAAGGCAGTTCTCAAAGTCATTCAGAGCTATGTGCAGATGAAGTGGGTAATTGTAGTCTTTCTGTTGCTGCTAGCCTCTGCCACCTGCCTTCTCATGTGTTCTCTGTCCTGTTTTTCCCTTTTCTTTGTCCTGGGAAGTTTTTAGACTATTTTATTTTGATTAGGCTCAATATCCAGCTGTTGGTTTACAGATGTCACATTTGTTATTTTCTTTCTTTCCCCCGCCCCCCCCCCTTTTTTTTAAAGAAACCATGCCTGTCTTCGTCTGTTTGGCAGAATACTACTTACTGTATGACACAGTAATTCTAATGAGTCATAAAAATGCATACATGTGCTCACCAAAAGACATGTATGAGAATATTCATAGCATTTCATGATCGTCCTAGAGTGGAAACAACCCAAATAGCCATAAAAAGCAGAAAAGACAGTTAAATTTTTGTATATTCGTGGAATGGCTCACTATACAGCAATAAGAATGAACAAACTACCACTACATGAACAATATGAATTAATTTTACAAATAAATTGTTGAATGAAAAGTCATGTACAAAACAATACATACTGTATGATTTCATTCATATGCAGTTCAAAAATAGCAAAACTAATCTATAACTTTAAAAGTCAGGATTGTGGCTCCCCTCAGGGGCTTGATGTGAAGACTAGTGACCGCGAAGAGGTTTGAGATGCAGATAATGCTTGTTTCTTGATCTAGGTTCTGGCTACACAGAGGTGATCACGTTGTGTACAGATTATGTACACTTTAATAATTATGCCACACTTTAATAAAAAATTAATAAAAATTGATATAAAAAAGGAAAGTTTGCTTTAAGTTAACCTAAGAAAGTCTGCCTTTGATCAGGACTTTGGAAACCTCAAATGGCCAAACTACTACAACCTCCGCCCAAGTTCCTGTCCCCAGAATGGTACATTGCTAACAAGAGCCAGTACCACAGAGCAGAGGCCCAAAAGTCCCGATCCGAGCGTCTGGTAGCAGAAAGCCAGAGGCTTGTGGATGAAATTGAAAAGACCACAAGAAAATCTCAAAGTGATGTGAACAAGAAACTAGGTAAGACAAAGTGCTTGATGTATTTGTGAGCATGTTTGGATGAGGCTACTGAGGTTTAGCTGTAGTGTCATGTTCAGATGTGGCAATGTATTATTCTTGAAATATTAGGGAAAAACATGTGTATTCTCCAGGCTCTATGTTTCACTTCACTGCTGTAAGATAGGCACATGGTTACCCAGTCTGATTTTCAGCCATAACCTATCATTCATTCATTGATTTGATTTTCACATCATGAACATCTAAGGGTATCTATAGACTACACACTACGGATATCACAGGGAATGATCAGAGTCTCTGCTTTTTAGGGGATCTTGACTTAAAAAGGAGAAGACACAAAAATTAGCAATTAGAATACAGTTGGTCCTCTGTGTCCATGCGTTCCACATCCATGAGTTTCACATCTGCTGATTCAAACAATGGCAGATCAGAAATATTTGTAAAAAAAAGGATAACAATACAACAGTAAAAATAATACAAAACCCCCAACACAGTTAGATTAGATTATTTTAAATAATCTGTAGATGATTTAAAGTATACCCAATAGGTATAGGTGGTGTATGCCTGTAGTCCCAACTACTCGGGAGGCTGAGGCAGCAGGATACCCTGAGCCCAGGAGTTAGAGACCAGCCTGGGTAATATAGTGATTCCCTGTCTCTTAAAAAACAAAAGAAATAAAGAAAAAGAAGGTGTACAGGAAGATGCACATAGGTTATAGTCTTGAAATAATACTATGCTATTTTATATAAGCGACTTGGAGCATCAGAATTTTTTTTATCTGTGAAGGGAGTCCTAGAATGAAGCCCCTTCAATTCTGAAGGACAGCCTTATAACCAGATAGATGCTGGGGTTAGGAGAACAAAGCCAAGGGTGAGGTAGGCACTGGAGAATAGGGAAGGTTTTCATAGAGAGGAATATTTAGGCTGATTCTTAAAGGAAGAACGATTTTCTCTTGACAATTCCATGCTTAAAGTCAGCATTTAAAACGTGATACTCTTTTTTTTTGAGTTGGAGTCTCACTCTGTCACCCAGACTGGAGTGCAGTGGCCGCTTCCGGCCACTGCAGCCTCGACCTGCTGGGCTCCGGCGATCCTTCCGTCTCAGCCTTCCAAGTAGCTGGAACTACAGGCGTGTGCCACCACGCCCAGCTGATTTTTGGTTTATTGTAGAGATGAGGTCTCGCCAAGTTGCCCAGGCGGGTCTCGAACCCATGGGCTCAGGCAATCCACTCACCTTGACCTCCCAAAGGCGTGGGATTACAGGCTGAGCCACCGAGCCTGGCTAAAACATATACTCTTAAATAACCAAAATAAAAATAAAATGAAACAAATAATATCTCCTAAATGCCAAAAAATGATAAACCAAAGGCTGCAAACTCAACTGTTTATAAGGGCCTGGCAGGTAACATAGGAGTCGAATGTAAGACCCTAGGGAATAGTGGGGACTGTGGGGACTTGGAGAACATGTGCCCTATCTAAAGAGGCGGCTGCTACTACTCAGTTTCAACCTATTTTTTCCAAGAAAGAACATGAGCCCAGTGTTGCCTGATTTAAAGTTTTATTTTTAGAGACAGGTTCTTGCTCTGTTGTCCAGGCTGGAGTACAGTAACACGATCATAGTTCACTTCAGCCTTGAACTCCTAGGCTTAAGGCATCCTCTTGCCTTAGCCTCCTGAGCAGCTAGGACTAGGCTTGTGCCACCATGCCCCTCTATTTTTCAAAAATTCATTTTTTTTTGGTAGAGATGAGGGTCTCACTCTGATGCCCAGGCTATTCTCAAACTGCTGGCCACATGTGATCCTCCCACTTCAGCCTCCCACCAAGTGCTGGGATTCCAGGTGTGAGCCACTGTTCCCAGCCCTTCAAGAAAATCTGGAAAACTGAAATTTATCCACTTTTTAAATATTGGCAACTGATTTAGTTTACTTATAACAGTGAGCTGGTTGAACAAACACATTTATGGCTCAAACCTGATTGGAGGGTTGCTAGGTTTGGAGGGCTGCTAGTTTTTCAATCTCCAATAAACCAAAGCTTCCCCCAGGCCAGTAATGTTAGATGTTAGGCTCTCCTGATGAATTGATACTTACTGTAATACCACCCTATGGATAGATCTGTTCTAAATAATTGTACAAATAGGTACATATTAAAAAAAGGGCGCAACATTCATTATTCACAATACGAGTGTTTCAGTAGTTATGGGGACAAAGCTTTCAAGGTCTAAGCCTTAACGTCATTGATTAATTGAATCTTTTAAAAATCAACCATTTATAATGGCATTAAAAACATCAAATACCTAGGAGTAAATCTAATAAAAGATGTGTAAAAGATCTACATTGAAAACTACAAACCATTATTGTAAGAAGTTAAATAAGTTCTAAGTAAATGCAGGGATATGAGTTAATGGATTATAAAATTTAATATTTAAAAGTGTCAGTTTCCCCAGTGAAAATTCCAGCAGATTTTCTGATGAAATTGGCAAACTGTTTCTAAAATTCATACAGAAATGCAGAGGATCAAGAACAGGCAGACTATCTTGAAGAAAAATAGGGCTGGAAGACTTTAACTGCAGAGTCTAAGACATATGATAAAGCCATGATGATAAGACAGGGATGTATAGGCTAGGACAGACAAGTTGATCAATTAAACATGATAGAGCCCAGAAATAACCCACACTTATATGTTTATCTGATTTACGACAAAGCAATACTGCAGTGTGATGGAAAAAGGATACCCTTTCTGATAAATTGGCCAGTTGGTTATTCATATGGAAAAAAATTATATTCTAACCTCTACTTCATATTATATGTTAAAAAATCAAATCTAGTTGGAGCACATATCTAAATGGGAAAGGTAAAACAATAAAACTTTTAGGGGAGAACTTGGAGCAGGCAAAGATTTTTCTTAAGCAGAACCCAAAAGACAATCATAAAAGAAAAAGTAAGCCGGGCTCGGTGGCTCAGCCTGTAATCCTGCGCCTTTGGGAGGCTGAGGTGAGTGGATTGCCTGAGCCTGCGGGTTCGAGACCCGCCTGGGCAGCGAGACCTCATCTCTACAATAAATCAAAAAATCAGCCGGGCGTGGTAGCGCATGCCTGTAATTCCGGCTACTTGGAAGGCTGAGGCGGAAGGATCGCCGGAGCCCAGCATGTCGAGGCTGCGGTGGCCGGGAGCGGCCACTGCACTCCAGCCTGGGCAACAGAGTGAGACTCCAACTCAAAAAAAAAACAAAACAAAACAAAAGAAAAAGTAATACATTTGGCTATATTAAAATGAAGGAATTTTGTTTATTAAAAAGATCCATTAACAGGCTGAAAAAGCAATCCATAGAGTGGGAGAAGATAGTTATAATATACACATTTGACAAAGGATTTATATCCAGAATATGCAAAGAACTTTTGAAAATATAAAATAAAAGGGCAGATAACTCAATTTTAAAAAATGGGCAAAACTTGACAGATATCTTACAAGAGAGGAAATTCAAACAGACAATGAGCATATGAAAAGGTGCTCTAAATTAGTCATCAGGGACATACAAATTAAAATCAGAGTTGAGATGCCATGACATGCCCACCAGAATGCCTAAAATGAAGTAGAAGAAGGAGAAGAACAAGAAGAAACAACACACACACACATACAAAGAAAAGAAAAGAAAAAAAAAAACCCAAGTGTTGGAGGGGATGTAGAGCAACTGGAACTCTCATACCCTGTTGGTAGAAGTATAAATTGGCATAACTACTTTGAAAAACTGAATATCTACTGTCATTGAAGATGTGCATAACCTTTCACCTAGCTATTTTATTTTTAGGTATATATCCAACAGGAAATCATATACATGTTTACCAAAGAGATAAGCTGCAATAGCCAAAGGGGTGTCATTTGTAATAGCCCCAAACTAGAAACTACTCAGTAGAGTGAATAGAATTATATTATACAGCAAAGAGAATGACTGATCTGCAGCTACATGCAACACTACAGATAAATCTCACAAACTTAGTAAGATGTTGAGTGAAATAAATGACACACAAATGAGTAAATGCCATATTATTTATATAAAGTAAGACAAAACAGAAAAGGAAAAAGTAATCTGTATTGTTAGAAATCAGCATTGGTGTGTGGAGTGATAGGGAGTGAAAGAGGTCATGAGAGACCTTCTGGGATGCTGGTAATGTTCTGATGCTTGAATTAGGGTATTTGTTATACGGGTGTGTTCACTATGGAAGTTCATCGAATTTTATGATATATGTACTTTTCTATAGGTTTATGATAGTTCCATAAAAACTTAAAAATAACTTGCAAGTTCCTGTGCTTGTATAAATGTATAAATATGTTTTATAAATATATAAATATAAATATATCCAATCGCTGCCTGCCTTTGGGGAGCTTGCGGTCTGAAAGCAGAGATGAGTCAGGTACACAGATACCTGGGATGTGATGTCATTTATTCTACAAAAGGCACTGATAAAGCACTGTCAGATTAAAGGAGGCTGCGAATCACTTCCCACAACTGGTCTCAACAAATGTCTACAAAATTTTCCAATTCAGTGGTCACTTAGTCTTCATTCCATTTGACCACTCTATAGTATGAGATGCTTTTGGAATTCTATGACACAAGTTTCTCCTGGTTCATTTCTTTTCTCTCTATTTTTTCCCCTTCTCTATTGTTGATACTCCTTTCTCCTGTTCATCTCTCGTTGATGTTCCCTAGTGTTCTGTTCTTGGCCCTCTTAACTTTTTCTTCTCTTCCCTCTATACCTTCTCTCTTGATGGCCTCATTAGAAATGGTATCACTATCCTCTATACTATTGTTTTACAAATAGAAATCTTCAGCTCTAACTTCTCATCAGAACTTTTTATGGAAATAGAGAACGACTTGCTATATATTTCCACCTAGATTCCTTTAGGTGCCTCAAAATAAATATATCCCAAGATAAGCTTGTCACTTTTCCTCAAAACTTGCTCCTGTTTTTCAAGTTTCTTATCCTGATTAATGGGACCAGAGTTTGTTCGTTAATTAATTAATTAATCAAATATGTCCAACACTGTGGTAATTGCTTAGGATTGTAAAGTTGAAGAGGACAACCACATTCTAGTATGTGAGATAGACAGACAGAAGTAAAAAGACAAGTAACAGATTATTGTAAGTTGTTAGTCTGAACTAGGGCAATGGCAGTAAAGAGGGAAAGAATAATGAGTATGTTGAATTTATGAATGAATTTTAACAGCAGAAGCCAAGGACATAATTTGGACAAAAATAATAAAGGCAGGATGAATGTGACATTTATGGGAAATGAGTAGAGGTCCAAACTGATGTACACAGAACATGAGGGGAAGCAGCATGATAGTGAGAGGAAGATAAGTCTGGACCAAGCCTGAGGAAGACCTTGAATTTGGAAAGTTCAGTTTAGTAAGTAGTCAGAATTGTGGAGATGTAGATAGAAATCTGAGGCATCACATAAAGACAGTAATGGGAGCCATATGTGTGGATTAGATGACCTAAAGAATGTTTTGAAAGAGAAGAAAAGTTGGCATAGGATGAGGAGGATCAAGAGAAGAGTTGGGGAAGAAAAGTTCAGGTAGAGGAATACAAAGATGAGACCAAGGTCATGAAATACAAAAAGAAAATGGTTTCATGAATGAAAAAGTCTTCTATTGCTACCAATAGCTGTCTAAATGTCAAGGAGGCTGAGAGCTGAACAAAAATGAATTTGAATTGGTGACTTGAAAATGATGGATGATTTAGAGATAATAGGTCCAGTAGGATAGTGAAGGGTGCAAGGTGGTGGAGGTGGAAATCAACTACAAAGTGTCAACAGGGAGACTTTGGTTTACATGGTGGGTGGAGCACATGCATTTGTCTTATCTCCTTTTAGAATTCCAACAAGGAAGCAAGCAGTAAAGAATTGAGGAAAGCTATGCTTTAAGGATGACAGAGAGAAAGAGAGAGAGAGAGAGAGAGAGAGAGAGAGAGAGAGAGAGAGAGAGTGTTTTATAGGGGGAACAACAGTAGACATGATGAAAACAAGGTTTTAGAAAGGAAAGTTCAAGTGGCAACACATTTAGGGACTGCAGAAAGTCAAGATGTGTAGAGGACAATAAGAAGCGAACTGATTTATGCTGCAGAAACCTTGCAGTGCCCAAAATTAGATGCATCCAGTTACTTCTGAAGCTAGAGATTCAGTATAGAACTGGAAACAAGATTTGTTGAAAGCCTTTATAAAAATACAGTGACACTTTTCCACTCCAGCTTTCCCTTTACCCCAGCAGAAGGTTAAAGGTTAAGGGATTCAATGAAAGTCTATGTAGTGGACAGTAATTCTTCCAGCTGGTTCCTAGGATGCTGGTAGCTAAGCTTCAACTCTCAGACCAGAGATTGGAAGATTTCTCTATAGAGAAATTAACTGGCCCAAGAGGAACAATCTATAGTTATTAACATTTGAGGATTCTCCAGTGGGAGAATCAGGCCTGGCCTGATCACTCTATACAACAAAGCATTTTGATTGACAAACACTGTCCCTGCAGAAGGAGCTTCCGGGTAGCATTTTAGCATCTCATTCTTAAATCAGATGAGGATCCCCAAATATTTGAGGAAAGCCTCTAACATGGCGGACACCAAAACAAGCACACAGAAACTCAGGAAGCATAGAGCAAAATAAAAAATATATACTACCAGATCTTTAAGAGAATTTAGAGAAGATATTGTGTCCATGGAACAAGCAGAAAAGTCTTGAAAAGGAGAACATTTGGAGAACAAGAGTTCTTGGAAATTAAAAACACGAGAGTGGAGAAATCTTAAAAATCAAAAGCAGTTTTGAAAGATAAAGTCGAAGATTCTCTAGAAAGCAGAAAAAACAAAAAGAAAAACGAGATAAATAACAAGACAAAATGATGACAGGAACCAAAAGAAAATTAGAGGATCAATCTGGGAGGCAGAGAGAGAATGGAGGAGACTAAATTGTCTGTGAAATTATAACAAGAAAAATTTTCTAGAACCAAAGGACCTAAATTTTCAGATTAAAAGAACAGGCCCGATGTTTGGCACAATAACTAATTAAGATTGACACCAACGTGAAATTTCAGAGCACTAGGAAAAGAGACATTCTTAAAAGCTTTCAGGGTAGAAAAAACAGGTCATATACAAAGACTCAGAAATCAGAAGGGCATCAGACTCCTTAATGAAACTCTGGAAACAGGAAGAAAAATGCAGTGACACTAAGAGAATTCTAAGTGAAAACGATTTACAACCTATAACCCAATGTATGGTCAATTACAACCAAATGTTGAGAATAGAATAAAGGCATTTTCAGACTTGCAAGTTTTCAAAAATTTTACCTCACATGCACCCATATGTCTTAGAAAGTTCCTGAAGGATACGCTCTGGCACATTGAAGGAATAAATCAAGGAAGAGGAAGACACACACTCCAGGAAATAGGATGGTAATGCATGAGAAAGCTGAGAGAGACTCCTAGAGGTTTAGTCATAGGATGATAGCCATGCAGCAAACCAGAAGGCAATCCATCTAGATTGGAGTCAGGGGGAGAACACATCCTAGAACATACTCTATGTCTCCAGGAGAAAACCAAAGCCATAGATTACTTGATTGGTTGGAATATGTTGCAAGGATATTTATAATTCTGTTGCAAAGCTTGAGGAAAAATTAGTAATATTTAAAAATTGAGGCAATCACTGTAGTAACCATTTTATTATCCTGTAACATGATTTTGTAAACCTTAAATATACACAATCAAATTTATTTTTTTAAAAAGTATCATTTTACAGAAGTGGAAATTGACAGTTATACAACCAGTACATGATGACTTTAAGATTCAAATGCTGAACTACTCATTCTGAATTCATTATTTATTATATAGTTTTCCTACTATAATCAGCTGTCTTTTGCTTTGTCTTTCTCATTAAAAAAAGAAAGGAAGCAAAATGTAATTATTAGCTCCTCCAAAAAAACAAAACTGTATGAAAAAAGAAATGTATCACACTATACTATGATTCAGGTGTAAATAACATTTTCATATTTACAAAAATATAAATAAGCAATACGTTTATTTATTATTTAATAAAATGGCGATCAACTATATTGGGAGGTAGAAGAACCAGAGTATGTTGTGAGAGTATGGTTAAGAGCAAATTATTATATTTCATTATAGGAAATAAATAAATTGATAATGAATGAATTGCAGTGTAAGCAAATGCCAGAAGAAATGATACAAGTATTTAAAGTGGTTGCCCCCACAGTAGGTAGGGATGGGCCAGAGAAGTACAATATCTTGTAATACTGTTTGACTTTTCAAACAATATACATCTTTATCTTTGATAAGACTAAAGGTTATTAAAAACAGTGGGCATCGGAGAATTAGTGAGTGTAGAATGATAAATTTGATTTGAAATGTAAGAAGAGATATCATCATCCTTTCCTTCCTGTGAATAAACTTTTTTTTGAGTTGCAGTCTCACTCTGTCTCCCAGGCTTGAGTGCAGTGGCACACTCACGACCACCACAGCCTCAACCTGTTGTGCTCAGGTGATCCTTATGCCTCAGCTTTCCAAGTAGTTGGAACCACAGGTGCTCACCACCATGTTCCAGCTAATTTTTGTTTATTTATTGTAGAGATGAAGTCTCGCCAAGTTGCCCAGGCTGGTCTCAAATCCCTGGGCTCAGGCGGAACTCTAGCTTCAGCCTCCCAAAGTGCTGGGATTACAGGCATGAGCCACCGTGCCTGGTGAATAAACATTTATAAAGATGAAAAGGTGCCCCAAGTAACAGAGCTCTAAGAACATGTCTCAGGTGGTTTTACAACAGTCCTCAAATTTCTAACTCAAAAATTGGCTATATTGGGAGTAGATTATTCCTGGCATAACTTCTCTATGTGCTTCAGAACAGAGACTTGAGGAAGTCAGGTTCTGGAAGAAGGAGTTAGATGACAAACTTGAGCAACTTGTGACAGAAACTGAGGATCTACTCACATATAAGACCAGATTGGAAAAAGCCCTGGAGAGTTTTAAAGAACCCTTGCACATCACTGAGACATGCCTGGAATACAGGTAGGAGGGGTGAGTCCCTGAGTGAACCATCTGTTGTGAGAAATGAGATGCTGGGTAGTAAATGCCAGCTGGGCAAGATGGTGGGTTAGAATGCGGCAAATAAGCAGGTGTTCTTTTAGAGCCTAAAGTTATCTTGGCATGCCAGTGGGGCTGGTAGTGGAAAGAGCATTGGATTTGGTTCATGTCTAAAGTCTGCTCTTGACTAACTCAACTTAAATATAAGTTAGGACTAAGTTTGGCTGTACCAGAAAACTGCAAAATAATATTAAACTTAAATAGTTTCTTTCTCTTTCACATCTAAGGAGTCTAGAGATAGTCAGTTCAGGGTTGGCATGATGAGCCACAGTTTTAGACTTTTTCTATCTTGTACCACTGCTCATGGCTTTCATGCCCAAGTTTACTTCATATTATTTAAGGTGGCAGATGGTTCTCCGATCATTATGTCTACATTCCAGCTAGTAGGGACAAGTGTAGTGTGGCATTCACCATTTCTTTTTTTTTGAGTTGGAGTCTCACTCTGTCACCCAGACTGGAGTGCAGTGGCTGCTCCTGGCCACTGCAGCATCGACCTCCTGGGCTCTGGCGATCCTTCCGCCTCAGCCTTCCAAGTAGCTGGAACTACAGGCGCGTGCTACCACGCCCGGCTGTTTTTTGATTTATTGTAGAAATGAGGTCTCACCAAGTTGCCCAGGTGGGTCTCGAACCCGCAGGCTCAGGCAATCCGCTCACTTTGGCCTCTCAAAGCACTGGGATTACAGGCTGAGCCACCATTTCTCCTGGTACCCCATTGATCAGAACTTAATCACATGATCATACCTACAGAGGCTGGGGAATGATTGGCTTTATTTTGGGCAGCCAGGTGTTCAGCTAAAACATCAGGGGTTCTATTGCCAATGAAAAAGGTGAGAACAGGTACTACAGCTACTGGGGACAATAAGTCTGCTCTGACACAGCACCACAGAAAAGCTCTTTGTTATCCAGACAGTACTAGATGAGTGACTTTATTATTATTTCCAGCCTAAAAATTCAGTGAGTAGGATGATCCTGTCTACTCTTGTGTGTTGCTGGTTTCCAGACCTGTTCCCTGTTGTACCTCTAGCTAGAGTGCCCTAGTAGGTCTTCTTACTGTCAGTGTAGACCCCTCTAATCCAGTGCACCCTCCACATTGACTGTTGAATGAACTTTTCCAAATACAGACTTTTACAAGTCACCTCCCTGCTTAAATCCATTAATTACAACCTCATGCCTCAATAGCTTCAAGATCAAATTCAAGCTCCTTAGCTTCAGAAGCAAGGTTCATCAAGACTGTGCCCTTAGTGATCTCTCCAGGTCCATATCTCATCCCCATTAGCAGGATGTACTTAGGTGTGTTGAGCTACTTGCAGTTTCCCAAATGCACCTTGTCTCTGGGTTTTTCTGGAAAGCCCTGTTCCCTCTGTAGCAACCAGACAGCAGTCTTCCCAGCCAGACTGAGAGAATGTGTGAAGCAAAGGGAAGCAGCAGCTGAACAAGGAGGCCAATGCCCAGTTGACTCAAGTCTAAGGCTAAGGATAATTATAATACAAAGGTTAAATTTGCTGAGCATGTCCTACATGCCAGCTACTGTACTGTATGCTTTTATCTCTCATTTGTACCATGCTACAATCCTATGGCATGCTAATAATTATCCCTATTTTATAGAAAAGGAAATCAAGGCACAGATAAATTATATAACAGGTGTAAGACCACACAGCTAGTGAGTGGGGGAGCCTTCCTCCCAAGCACTATCATGCAGGGTAGGAAAGAAAAAAATATCAAGCAGTGGGGTCAGTTTTTGGAGTAGGACAGTGTAGTGGTTAAGAGTATGTGTAATACCCAGTTCTGTAATAATGGGTAAATTACTTAATCTCTCTGAGACCCAATTTCCTCATCTGTTCTTGAAAGGTTTAAGTAAAAATATTTATATAAAAAACTCAGCATAATACTTGTCTCAGAGTAAATGTTCAGTTACTTAGTATTGGCTTTATTATCCTAGCCATTATTATAGTAATAATAAAACATCTTTCTGGATTCAATTCCTTGGCTGAAAAAACAGGACTAGAGTTGGGCACAGTAGCTCATGCCTGTAATCCCAGCACTTTGGGAGCCTGAGGCAAGAGGATTGCTTGAGACATATGAGTTTTAGACTAGCCTAGGCAATACAGAGACCTTGTCTCTACAAAAAAATTAAAAAAAAATTAGCTGGACATGGTGGCACGTGCCTGTAGTCTCAGCTACTTGGGAGGCTGAGGTGAGAGGATAGCCTAAGCTTAGGAAGCTAAGACTGTGGTGAGCTGTGATTGTGCCACTGCACTCCAACCTGGGCAACAAATTGAGACCCTGACTCATTAAAGAAAGACATAAATAATATAAAAATGGGACTAGGATTAAGGAAGGAAACATGCATCTTTGAAATTCTAAGTCAAAAGACAATGTTTCCAATGAACAGGTAAGAAGAAACAGGCTTCAGAACTGATGGCCAAATTATGGGGGGAAAGTCCATTTTAAAATTTATTATTATTTTAAATTTTGTCTTCTTGCTCAGGAAAAAGTCCGTTTTGCCTTTTTCAGACCAAGTGACCCATCACCAATCCATTTTTTCTTCATTGTGTTTGGATATTTTGAAGTCGCCTAGTCACCACCTAATATCCGTCACCCACTGTGTCATTCAGACAGAGCAGGTGACACTCAAATCAGTTGTCCAGATAGTTTAGAATGTCCACGTGTTAGCCAATATTGAGTGGCCTCCCTGCACATGTTGGCTGACCTACTGCCTTTCCTCGCCAGGGAGAAGCGTGTTGGGATTGACCTGGTACACGGCGAGGTGGAGCAGGAGCTGATGAAGGAGGCTGAGATCATCCGAGGCGTCATAGCTCTGCTGACCCGCACCTTGGAGGAGACTTCTGAGCAGATCAGGTGTGTGCTCCAGCCTGCCCTACAAGCCTCCACTGGAGATTTCGAGAAGAGGCTGTGCCCATGAAGGCCTGGCTTCATGACACAGAAAGAATGGGGTTTAACATACCCACAACCACGGTGTCCCCACACGGTCCCAACACTCAGGGCAGCAGCTGGCCACATACATGGCAGTTGCCTTCTGGTAGGTGGTGGGGCTGGGGCTGGAGCTGGATTTCATACTGGCTATAAACCGGAGGACACAAGTGTGCATGGCTGCCACGGCTGACCCCTCATATATAATAGGTTGTTGGTAATATCAGAAAGTGTCAGAGTGGAAGGGGGGGATCTTGAAGGCCAGGTTTGCTTACATTGATTTACGTGTATATCGGGTGATGGGAAGTGGGGAAGAAGCGCCACCACCCTGTACCAGGCCTCGCTTCAGCTTCATTTTCCAGGGTCTCCCAAGAACCTGTAGGTACCATCTGGACATTCCCAAGGGAGAAACCTAGTTCACTTTCTCTCTTCAGGCTGAACCGCTCTGCCAAGTACAACCTTGAAAAGGACTTGAAGGACAAGTTTGTGGCCCTGACCATCGATGACATCTGCTTTTCACTCAACAACAATTCACCAAACATCAGATATTCGGAGAACGTTGTGCGGATTGAACCAAAGTGAGTGGGCCTGTGGTCTCCCTGTCCTGGTGTTTCTCAGACAGGCAGGACCTCCTGAGCCATCCCTGCAGCCGACTGGGAGTAGCCAGAGCAGGGTTGGGGACACAGGCAGGCTTTGAATGGTGATGGCCCTGACTCAGGGCCAGAAGCTCGTGGGCCTTCCAGGTTGGGTCCCACTTGAAAAAAGTCTGATGTAAAACTGCTAAACGTTATTCTTTTATAATTCATATTTTGAACAAGTAAAGAATCTAAAAATGTATAAAGGGCAAGTCAATTTCTCCCTTTCCATTTTTACACCTGTGAGATATAACCAGTTTTACCTGTGTGTTCATACAAACAAATGTATACACATTTACACATGCACAAGTAAATTTTGTTTAGTTTACAAAAATGGGATTACACTATGTCTTTTCTGTGTCACCTAACTTGCATTTAAAAATTTTTTTTTGTTTTATTCTTTATTGTATTTACTTATTTAGAAAGACAGGGTCTCACTGTCTTGCCCAGGATAAAGTACAGTGGTGTGATCATAGCTCACTGCAGCCTCAACCTCCTGGTCTCAAGCAATCTCCCGCCTCAGCCTCCCAAATATCTGGGACCACAGGCATGTGTCACCATACTCAGCTACTTATTCATTTTCTTTTTTGTAGAGACAGGGTCTCACTGTGTTGCCCAGTTGTGTCTTGAACTCCTGGCCTTAAGTGATCCTCCCACCTTAACCTCCCAAAATGCTGGGATTACAGGTATGAGCCACTGTGCCTAGCCTAACTTGTATTTTTTTCAAGTATCATTATATCACAGCCTTACTCATTTTAATTTTTAAAACCTTCTTTTTGAAATAAAACATACATATGGAAAAGTATTCAAATAATAAACATATAGTTCAAGGAATTATCATTGTGATAGTTATCTTTTGCTATATAACAAATTATTCTAAAATTTAGCAGCTTAAAACAATAAACATTTATTATCTTATGGTTTCTGTGGGTTGGAAACCCACATATTGCTTAGCCACGTGCCCCAGGCTCAATGTCTCATGATTCTGTAGTCAAGCCGGCTGCTGGAGTCGTGGTCTATCTGAAGGTTTGACCGGGCAGGCTGGTATGGTGATAATGGGCCTTAGTCCTTTGCCTGTGAGTTTGCCTGTGGGGCAGTGTCATGACACAGAAACTTGCTTCTCCCATAGTGAGTGATCTAAGAGAAAGTGAAAGAGAAAGGGAGGGAGAGTGAAAGAACCTAAGACAGAAGCCACAGTCTTTTTTATATCCTAATCCCAGAAGTAACGTCTCATTCTTCTGTTTGGGAGACAAGTCAATAAATTCATCCCATACCCGAGGCACAGGGATTACACAAAGGTGTGAACACCAGGAGGCAGAGATCACTGGGGTCCATCTCAGACGCTGCCTCTAATTAGTAGGCAAATATGCCTCATATCACTACCAACCAGGTTAAGAAAGAAAATATTACCATTACCCCACAGAAACCCCCATCCTGTCCCCTTCTTATTGATACTCCCCCTCTCCAACCCAAAAGTAACCACTGTCCTGACTTCTATCAGGTTTGTTTTGCTTGTTTTTTAAAAATTAAATAGTACCATACGCTATATATTGTGTGTGTGTTCTTCTGATTAATATTATTTTGAAAGCCATCAGTGTTATTTTATAAAACAGGTCCTTTTCAAACCAGTAATTTATTCTTTGGCTTGTTTATATCTGTGTAGACTCATGGTTTCCTATTTTATTCAGTGTGTTATAATCTGTTACTATTATTTATTTTGATGCTCAATTTGTCTCTAGCTGTGTGATCTTGACCAAGTGACTTCATTTTCCTGAGCTCAATTTTTCTCATCTGTAAATCTCACTAGGCCATCAGGAGGATGAAATGAGATAATGTCTGTAAGGTGTCAGCTCAGTTTCTGGCACAAAGTAGGGAGGTCACCCAAAGTGTCAGCCATTGCCATAGACAGGTTGCTGCTCACTCTGCCTAGAGATGGGGAGACAATCTGGTGGAGACAGGCTTAGCTTCCAGCACATTTCCAGGAGCTTGTCCCTCTTCCCCCTCCTGCTTCCCCAGCCCCAATGTGCTGTGAATGAATGTGTGGGGTCTCTTTCAGCTCTGTGAGTCTGGAAGACTGGCAGGACTTCTCCAACACCAATGTGGAGAAGGCTGACAAGCAGCGAAACAACTCCCTGATACTGAAGGCCCTGGTGGACCGAGTCCTGTCCCAGACAGCCAGCGACCTACGCAAGCAGTGTGATGTGGTGGACACGGCCTTCAAGAATAGGCTGAAGGAGACTAAGGCTGCCAGGGACAAGCTGGCTGTTCATCTGGCCAAGGTGAGGACCCTTGAGGGAGCATGGAAGAGCAGATTCAGGAGGGTTCACCACAGAAAACGAGAATGCCCCCTGGGCCAGGCTTCTGGGCTTGTGATACTGGGTTAGCTCACGAGTAGGCATCATTCACATCTCTCTAGCTTATCAGCCAGCTTGGGGCTTTGGGGGATGGAGTGGGACTTTGGTCCACTCTACCTCCATTGCCACTCATAGCTACAGAGAACAAGGTGCAGAGGACAGACCCCTGAGGCAGGAGACAGGAGGCTCAGGGTCTGGTGACAGCTTTGTACCTGGCTATCTCACATCCTAGGACATTAGTTCCTCCTTAAATAAAATATGACAATGAGCTATATGCTCTCAAACATCCTCTAGGATGCTGAAGTTCCATGAGTCGATGCAACCAGTTTCTCCAAAAACAAAATGCAGCTTTAGAACTCTGGCCAGTTGTTCCTCCTGGTTATTCAGTGGTATGCTAGTAAGCCAGCTCTGGTGGGGGAGGGTGTAGTAGCAGGGGAAGACCTTGATGTGTAGAATTTGCAGATTTCCACGGTGTAGGTACTTCCGCCATGGTCGATTTCAAGCTACCCACTTAGCAATGAGCTGACAAAGTTCTTGAATACTTAACAGTCAGAGCCCATTGGAGCTGGCTCTAGCACACCTTCCTCACTGCCATGCACCCCTGGATCCTGAGTATATGTGACCACCCAACAAGGCTAAGCTCAGGGACACTGAGAAGTAGAGTCTAGTGGCATGAGTGCTGCATTTGGACTGAGGAGATGTGGACTCAGATTCCAGATGTGTGATAGCTAGCTGGGTGAATCAGGCAGTTCCCTCCAGCTCTCTGAGCCTCTTGCCTTAACTTTGACATGGGGATAATGACAGTTCCTGACTGGGCCACTATCAATCCACCCTGCATTATACTGCTGGTGAAGCTGAGACATAACAAGAAGGAATCCAGGGTGACAGGGTGGGACTAGAGCCCAGGCTTTCTCAGCTCCCAAATTCTTGTCCTGCTGCTGCATTCTGGGTCCTCCCTCCTGGAGCTCAGAGTCTAGTTGTCCAATAAGATTTATTTCCATGATGTGCAGGACAAACCAGAATATAATAGAAGTTTAAAGTACAATATTCAGCAAAATAAGAGGTAGAAGAGCTGAGAGGGTAAATGTGCAGAAAGACTCCAGAGCCAGACAGCTTGGGTTTCAATTGTGGCTTTAATTTGCTGTGTGGTCTTGGGGAGTCTCTGAAACCCCCTGTTCCTTAGTTTCCTCATTGATAAAATGGGGACAGTAGTGCTCACCTCCCAGGGGTGGTGAGGGTTAAGTTAGCATATAAAATATTTGGAATAGTGCCTGAAATGGACTGATATAATGTACACATATATAATTTATATTTATAATCAAGATATAATACAATATAATATATAAAGTCAATAAAATTATTTAATGATGATGATGATATCCAAAGAATACTCCAGAAACTTCCTGGTGGAGTAAGAATTTAGTCTAGGCCATGGAGGATAGATCTGAGGTATGAGGACAGAGAGGAGGTGAGAACACCATAAGAGAAGAGGCTGAGCAGGCAAGATACTAGGTTTGCAGGGGCCTGTAAGGAGCCCAGTCCTGCCAGAGGAGAGGGTTCCTACAGGAGCTGGGAGCTATGAGGCTGAAGGTTTGGAAGGGACATCAAAACTGGACAGGCTGGAATGATGGGTTAAAACCCACAATGGTCTGGATAGGCTGTAATGATGGGTTAAAACAAATTCTGTGAAATTTAACAGGGACAAAAGTGAAGTCTTTCACATGGGTCTAAAAAATCAATTGTGGTAGAGCATGGTGGCTCACACCTGTAATCCCAACACTTTGGGAGGTAGAGGCGGAAGGATTGCTTGAGCCCAGAAGGTCTAGGCTGCAGTGAGCTATGTATGTGTGACTGCACAACAGTCTGGGTGACAGAGACCCCGACGCAAAAAAAAAAAAAATCAATTATACCAGCACAGACTGTCTTAGTAGCAGCAGGAAGAATGAAAAGATTTTAGTTGAAAGAAAACTGAGAGCAAACCCTTAATAGAATGGGAGAGGTATCTAGATCATGGGAGCTGATGGTCCTGCTCTTATCTAAGGGGGTGAGGCCTTTCCTGCAGGACTGTTAATAACATTGATGACAATAGTGATGGTCATATTTTATTGGGTGCCAGACACTGTGCTATCACACAAATATGCGTTAGCAACCCTGAAATGGTAGATGTCTTTATCATTCTCTGAGAGACAGGGAAAAGTTTTTCCTACTCTCACATACTTAACACAGCACTTCTGACACCAGATTTGTGGGGTTTTTCCTCATGCACCAAGCAAATGGTTTTCTAGCAGACACCGACTGGGTGTCCTATAATTTTTTTTTTTTTTTTTGAGTTGGAGTCTCACTCAGTCACCCAGACTGGAGTGCAGTGGCCACTCCCGGCCACTGCAACCTCGCCTGCTGGGCTCCGGCGATCCTTCTGCCTCAGCCTTCTGAGTAGCTGGAATACAGGCATGCACTACCATGTCCGGCTGATTTTTTTTTTAATTTATTG
>NW_007255903.1:32473-76117 GCF_000164805.1 Carlito syrichta | reverse complement strand
TTTTTTTTTAAATTTATGTAGAGATGAGGTCTCGCTGCCAGGCGGGTCTCGAACCCGCGGGCTCAGGCAAGCCACTCACCTCAGCCTCCCAAAGGCATGGGATTACAGGCTGAGCCACCGAGCCGGCCTGTGTCCTATAATTTAATTAAGTTCTCACACTGTCACACGGCCTGTTTAACCTTTTTTTTTTTTTTTTTTGAGTTGGAGTCTCACTCTGTCGCCCAGACTAGAGTGCAGTGGTATGCTCACGGCCATCACAGCCTCAGCCCTGCTGGGGTCAGGTGATCTTTCCACCTCAGCCTTCCAAGAAGCTGGAACTACAGGCACACACCACCACGCCCAGCTAATTTTTTTTTTTGTGATTTATTGTAGAGACGAGGTCTTGCCAAGTTTTCCAGGTTGGTCTTGAATTCGTGGGCTCAGACAATTCTCTCACCTCAGCCTCCCAAAATGCTGGGATTATAGGCGTGAGCCACTGTGCCTGGCCTTTTTTTTTTTTTTTTTCCTAAATCTTTAAATCTTTGAAATCTGATGTATAGGATTTGATGCTAACAGCACATCTCAGTTAGCATGAGGCACATTTCAGTAGCCACATGTGGCCATTGGCTGCTGTGCTAGTGCAGCTTCAGGGGAGCATGGTCTCTTTCCTCCACTATGGTAAGGGTGTAAGAACGTTCCCGTAAGTAGGGCAGGTTTAGAAATTGTGGCCACACATCAGATGGAGTTGTGATCTAAGAAACAGAATGCATATGAAAAAAAAGAATGAGATTTCTTTATTTTGTTGTTTTGGGGTTTTAAAAATATTTTATTTTAAAGATATGGGGTGCAATTCAGGATTAGGTATACAAGTCATTGTGCAGGTAAAGTTTGGGTCTCCCTTTGGTTCCTACTTTGCTTGGTTTGAAATCAGGTACCCTTATTGATGTTGTGTTCTCCACCCCCAACCCTGGCAGTATCCCATTACTGCCAATCCCTTTCTTATAGTATTATGGTAAATGTTCAGGTTCCGCTTATGAGTGAGAACACGTGGTACTCTGTTCCTTGTTTCTGTGACAGATCACTGAGTATGATCGACTCTAAATCCATCCAAGTAGCTGCAAAGTCCATATGTTTGTTCTTCTTTATGGCTGTGTAATATTCCATCATGTATATGTACCACATTTTAAAAATCCAGTCTAGTTTTAATGGGCAGCACGGTTCGTTCCATGTTTTTGCTATTGTGAACAGTGCTGCAGTATATATGCGTGTGCAGTTATCTTTTGTGTCTAATGATTTGAGTTCCTCCAGGTATATTTCCAGCTGGGTTATATGGAAGGTAAATTTCTAGTTCTTTTAGAAATCTCCACACTGTTTTCCATAGAGGTTGAACTAGTTTGCATTCCCACCAGCAGTGTAGTAGTGTTCCTTTTTCTCCACATCCTCATCAGCATCTGTTGTTGTTTATTAATGATAACCATTCTTACTGGGGTTAGGTGGTATCTCAATGTGGTTTTGATTTGCATTTACGAGCAGGATTTCATCAAACTCGAATGGCCTTAGGTTTTAACAGGGGAAATCAGGTTTCTTAAGAGTAAAAAAATTTCAAGATCCTATCACGAGACAGCCACTTGGATGGAGGTGGTGTTATTGTGTGAATGGAAGAAATCGGGAATATGTACATACTTGGAATAACTATGAGACCATCCTAATTTGGAGGCCACTGACCTAGGTTCTATGAGAAAAGGTCCACCTTGTTATCATCTGGCCAGAGGCCTCCCAGGTCGTGAAAAGAATTAGCAAGCTGAGAAGACAACCTCCAAACTAAATGGTAGGATAGCCCCATTTTGTTTGCAATGATACATACAATTGTTTCCTTACTGGACAGAACATATTTTAACTCCATGAAGATTCAGAATTAAGTATAGGAATGTTCAGAGATAAATATAACATAGAGATCAGCAAACTTATTCTATAAAGGGTCAGATAGTAAATATTTTAGGTTTTGTAGGCCAAGAGGCAAATTAAGAATATTATATAGGTATTTATATAAGGGAGAAAACAAAATTTCTACAAATTCTTCACTCTGTGGCCTAAGCTGGAGTGCAGTGGCACTGCCTCGACTTCCTGGGTTCAGGCGATCTTGTACCTCAGCTTCCTGAGTAGCTAGGACTGCAGGCGATTGTCAACACTCCCTGCTATTTTTACAATTTTTTTGTAGAAATGAGGTCTTGCTATGTTGTCTAGGCTAGTCTTGAACTCCTGGGCTCAAGCAATCCTCCTGGGCTCAAGCAACCCTCCCAAATTGCTGGCATTACAGGTGTGAGCCACTGCACCCAGCCTTCTATTTAAAATTTAGGCCCAGTTAGCCACTCAATCCATCTGAAGAATTGGCTTTTTCAGGTTCACATTTGTTCACAATTGTAATTAGATTTTATGTATTTTATCTTTGAAAATGTCTTTTCACCACAACCTTGCACAAAGGTCATTGAAATCTCACACAAAAAATACTTCTGCAAGGATATCTGCCCAGCAGCTACCTGTCCAACCTTAGACTGGTGTCAACATATCATTGATCTTTGTGGCCAAGGTCAATTATTTCAAAACAATTATGTAATCATTCTCATTTTTTCTGTGAAAAACATTTGTCCTGTACCTTCCTGAATACCCACATAGTTTGCTATGGTATGCGTATTTCCATTGCAATGGTATATTTCCAAATAAACATCTTTTCTTAAAAACAAAAAGAAAATGCCTTTTCATTCCAATAGGTACTACCAAATAATAACAACCTGTGAGCATATGGTTTTAATTGAATGTATTCATTGATTAGAAGCATCTATAGATTTCTGTTAGATTTTCCCCCTGATATTTGATTTTTAGCATGTTATTATCTTTCAGATGAATCACTTCTAGTTGAAGGTTAGGCAGAAGCTCCTCAATTGCATAGGTATGTAGATTTTGAAATTTGGAAATTTTCTTTGCATTTTTTTTTTGAGGTGCAAAAAGCACTGCTGGAAGTTGGAAAATACCTGTTTTGTGTGGGAATGGAGATCCTGCTTCTTGTTTTAACTTCTGATAGCACAGGAAGTGTATAAAGCAGCTTGACATTCTTTGTAATTAAAATCATGTTAGCTGTTGAAATGACTTTACTGAAGCATAAACTTTGCATATAAATGCTGTCTTGCCTTGTAGGTTTAGGTTGGATTCATTAAGAAAGATTATTTAGTCTTCAGCAAAAGCTAGTTTCCAAAGCCATTTAATGTTTGATAATAGTTAAGGTAGTTTTTATTCAGCAAAATTTTGATCTTGGCTCTAAGCTAGAATAACTCACAAGAAAATTATGTAACTGCTAAGCCATTGACCTGCTGAGTAGTAGGGCAAGTCAGGATTTTCCATGTCTATTTATGACAAAAATGTGCAGAGCTTATGATGGTCAGGTGTACAAGAGCCAAGGAAGTTCATCCTGATGATACTGGTTCAATAACACCTGGTAGATCCAAATGTTTTTGCAAAGTATCTTCTGATGAGTAATACAATTAATTGTCATAGGCTTTAAGTAGCTTACATTGTCACAGGCTATGTAAACTTTTTAACCTAGCCTTTTTCTATTCAGCACGTATTTGTACCACCATCCTCAGGTGTAATTTTGAAAATAGTTATTTCATGCAGACCATTCACAGAGGCTAATCCTTAAGTCACTTCAAACTCAACTCCTTGAATAAACAACAATTAAGCAGCATCAAAACACCTGTCAACACATTAAGAGCAAAGGAAAACCATTCAAAATCATTTGCCTAAGTTTTAAAAAGTGATTGTTGAAGTTCCTCCCCATGTCCTTAATTCTGAGCAACTCTTCCTGCAGTAGGACTAATAGTCTTAAATGAGTTTATGTTCTTTGGACACACATCCTCAGCTGTTGCAATCAAACATGATTTAATTAATCCATTATTAGTAAATGGATTTCCTTGCTTGGCTAACAGATGAGTCACTTGGAAGCTTACTTTGCAGTCTCATTTTCATTTGTGTGAAGATTCTATAATGATGAGATACTGTTTAAATTTTTCTGATCACTACTTTCCTGTGAGTTGAGAATATTGTGTTGAGTGCTTAGTCTGGTAATGTCGATGTGTATTGTATTCTTTCAGCATGGCTGTGGTGTCATTGCATAATAAATACAATAGTTTGACGTCTAGTTGATTTACAGAACCTTTGTTCCACTGAGCCTTAAAATTGCAACATACAAAGACCATGTTCCCTATCTGAACATGATGGGTATGACTGTGCTATGGTTTGAATGTTTGTGTCCCTCCAAAATTCATGTTGAAACTTAATCCCCAATGCAACAGTATTAAGAGGTGGGGCCTTTAGGAGTGATTAGGCCATGAAAGATCTGCCTTCATGAATGAGTTGAATACCCTATAAAAGAGTTGGATGAAACTAGCTAGGCTCTTTTGCCCTTTTGCTTTCTACCATGTGAGGATGCAGTAAACAGGTGCCATCTTGAAGCAGAGAGCAGCCTCACCAGACTCTAAATCTGCTGGTGCCTTGACCTTGGACTTCCCAGATTCCAGAACTATGAGAAATAAACTTCTGTTCTTCACAAGTTATACAGTCTCAGGTATTTTGCTATAGCAACAGGAGCAGATAAAGATACAGCGGCAATAAAACAATAAAATAAAATGTCACTGTATGGTGATACACAGTTGAAAAGCTGTCAAGTTTTAGCTGTGTCACTGATTTGTAGTGCTCTGGGCAATAGTGCAAAGCAATGAGAGCATCACATACGGTCTGTCACAACTACTTAACTCTTGTGGTAGTTCAGATGCAGTCATAAAAAAATAAATGAACATGGCTGTGCTCTAATGCAACTTTATTTATGGACACTAAAAATGGAATTTTATATAATTTTCACATGACATGAAAGATTCTGCTTTTGATTTTCTCCAACCATTTAAAAAATGTAACAACCTTTCTTTTAAGAGAAAAAAAAGACAAGCCACAGACTGGGAGAAAATATTTGCAAAATCCATATCTGATAAAGAACTGTTATACAACATATACAAAAAAACCTCTTAAAACTCAACAATAAAAAATAAAATAACTCAATTAAAAAACAGGCAAAAGATCTAAAGAGACATCTCACCAATAAAGATAAACAAATGACAATTAAATATATGAAAAGATGCTCAATATCATATGTCACTAGGGAACTGCAAATTAAAGCAACAATGAGATATTCCTACACACTTGTAGAAAATCCAAAACCCTGACAACTTCAAATGCTGTTGAGGATGGAGAAACTGGAACTCTGATTTATTGCTGGTAGGAATACAAAATGGTACAGCCACTGTGGAAGACAGTTTGGCAGTTTCTTACAAAACTTAACATACTCTTAGGATTCAGTAATCTCATTCCTTGTTATTTGCTCAAAAGAGTGGAAAATTTAAGTCCCCACAAAAACCTGCATATGAATGTTTATAGAAGCTTTATTCATAAATGTCAAAACTTGGGAGCCACCAGGATAAGTACAGATAAATAAACTGTGGTACATCCAGACAATGGACTATTATTTAGCGCTAAAAAGGAATGAGCTATCAAGCCTTGAAAAGGCATAGAGAGATTTATATACATATTGCTAAGTGAAAGAAGTCAATCTAAAATTCACACTGTATAGCATGAGTCATGATTCCAACCAGATGACATTCTGGAAAAGGTAAAATTATGAAGACTAAAAAGATCAATGGTTGTTAGGGGTTTGGGTGGGCGAAGAAGAGAAGGAAAGATGAATGGGGAAGTTTTAAGGGCTTTTTAGGGCAGTGGCAACTATTCTGTACGATATTGTAATGGTGGATACATTTGTCAAAACCTGTAGAATGTACAATATTAAGAGTGAACCCTAATGTGAACTGTGGACTTTTGTAAAGAAGAATATATCAATATTGGCTCATTGATTATAACAAATATACCATACCAATGCAAGATGCTAATAATAGGGGAAACTGTGTAAGGAGGAGAAAAGGTATATGGGAACTCAGTACCTTCTGTTCAATTTTTCTTTAAATTTAAACTGCTCTAAAAAATAAAGTCAATTACTTAAATTTGTTATTTTACAGTCTGTAAAAAAAAAAACAGGTGGCAGACTGAATTTGATTCATAAGCTGCAATTTGCTGATTCCCAATCTAACCCATAGAAGTAGTTTTTTTTTTTTTTTGAGTTGGAATCTCACTCCATCGCCCAGGCTGGAGTGCAGTTGCACGCTCATGGCCACTCCAGCATCGACCTGCTGGGCTCAGGCGATCCTTCCACCTCCGCCTCCCAAGTAGCTGGAACTACAGGTGCACACTACCATGCCTGGCTAATTTATTTATTTATTGTAGAGATGAGGTGATGCCAAGTTGCCCAGGCTATTCTTGAACCCATAGGCTAAGCCAATCCTCTTGCCTTGGCCTCCCAAAGTGCTGGGATTACAGGCTTGAACCACTGCGCCCGGCATAGTAATTTTGTTTTAAAGAACTATGGTATTTTAGAGTTTAAAGTGTTTGTTAAATGTAAGAGAACTTGACCTGTTTTTAAAAGTGATTATTCAAAGTATATAATTAAATAATTGATTTAGCATTATGCTTTTAAATGGAACTTTTAAGTTTGAAGACAGCATAAAAATATTTAAGAGAATTTAAGACTCATTGTTTTTACTGGTTTAATGTATTAAATTTATGAGATCTACTTAAGAACTCCAGAAGGCCTTACTTAAGATAATTAAAATCTTTCAAAAAAGTATATATCAAATTTATAAATACTGCTTTAAGTAAATGTTCAAAAGATTTTAACTAAGTTTGAAGTGGGAGCAACTATTAGTTAAAATCAATTTAAAGTGATTGTTCACATTTGCTAAATTTAAAAATAGTGTATTTGTGAACTAAACTTTAAGAAATGCTTAAGAAATGTTAAGAAAAAGCTCAAGAAAGCCGAAGGCAATATGTGGACTTGTTTGGGTTCTGATTTGAACAAACCAAATCTTACCAAAAAATGTGAAAAAATTGGGAGAATTGGAACATTAAATATTAGATGATTTAAAGGGGTCAGTCTTTTTCTCTCTTTTTTTAGTGTGATAAAGATATTGTTATGTTAAAAGAAAAAGAAGAACCCTTTTATCTTAGAAATGCACACTCAAGTACTTAAGACTGAAATGACATATCTGAGATTTGCTTTAAAATAAGCTGATGGGCAGGGTTGGGATGGGGGGTACAGATGAAGCAAGATTGGCAATATATTGCTCATTGCTTAGACTGGTGATGGGCACATGAGAGTCTTTAGTCTATCTACTTTTATGTATGTTTGGAGATTTCCATTTTTAAAAAAGCTTAAGGAAGAAATACCTTTTTTAACTAGTTAAATATTAATTTTTTAAAAAACCCCAATAACTCATAAGTAGTCTTTTTCATGCCCAGACTACCCTCGAAAATACCAGCCAAACTCAGCTCAAACTACACACACACTTTCCCCAGGCTTCCAGAGAACAGAACTGGTGCTAGTGGGTGGAGTGATAGGAAAACAGGCAGCTTTCTGTTCATGACACAAAGATACAACGGCAGCCTTGAGCAGCAGTGAGGTCCCCACACTGGCCACCCTTTGCTGAGGGCATGCTCCTTTGGATACAAGACAAGGCAACAACGCCCAGTCTTGTCCCCTCCATCTGTGAGGTTTTAAGGTCAGGTGTACCTTGTCCTTTAGCAGTCACTGCTTCAGGGACGAGTGATGGGTCTCGCTCTGGGGTCTTGCTTAAGTAGAAACCTCAGATCCCCTTTTCCTAATTTACATGATCACAACAGATCTGCTGTCTGCTGGTGAGTTGTGAGGAGCACAGCCTGTCCTCACCTACTCTAATCCTTTTTGTAAGGTCATGGAAGAGATTGCTTCCCAGGAGAAAAACATTACAGCTCTTGAAAAAGCCATCCTTGACCAAGAAGGGCCAGCCAAGTTGGCTCATACACGCCTGGAGACCAGGACGCACCGGCCTAACGTGGAGCTATGTCGTGACGTCGCACAATATAGGCTCATCAAGGAGGTTCAAGAGATCACCCACAATGTTGCAAGGTGGGCTAGCAGCTGGTGGGCAGAGGGGCCCCGGGGCTCAATCTCAACCTGAATTTCAGGCAGGGGCTAGAACAGCGACCACAGTGGGTGGAACCTGCTCTATAATATTTGAAGGATTCCTTCCTAGAGGGCAGTCCCCACTACTTCTAGCCAAAATTGTTACCATGCAGAAAATGGGTCCCAATGTTGAAACATTTCTAAATAAGCCCCAAACCAGCTGTTTAGGTAAAATCTTCAGTTTTAAGTGTTGGCATGTCATAGAGGTGTCTGCGCCATGCCTATAGCTTGTGGCCCCAATTTGAAATCTCTGCCTTAAGGAGGACAGAGGGGGAGGGAGGGGAAAAACATATATCAATTCAGCTTCTGCACTGAACACCTAGATACATTCCCCCCCCCCAAAAAAGTAATGCCGAGAGAGAAATTATCCCTTTCTATTCTTCCTCTTCCTCTAGATTAAAGGAAACCCTAGCCCAAGCTCAGGTAGAGCTGAAAGGGCTGAATCGCAGACAACTTGCCCTGCAGGAAGAGATCCAGGTGAAAGACAACACCATCTACATCGATGAAGTGCTGTGTATGCAGATGAGAAAGTCCATCCCACTAAGGGATGGGGAAGACCAGGGAGGCTGGGCTGGGGGACTCCGCCATGATGCTGTCTGCTAAGAGTAGGGCTAATTCTAATTCTCATTAAACTAAGTCATGGCAACCCCCTCGGGTCCCTTCCTGCTCTAGGAACTTTTCTGTCCTCTCAATAAATCCTGCTTTCTCAAAAACAAAACAACAACAACAACAAAACCTAAAAACCCCACCAAGTCATAACCCAGCACAGAATTCTCATTTCAGGCTGGTGGAACATCTAACGAGTCTGTGACAACATCTTGACCAGGATTCCAGACCTGCTCAGAGGCTAAGATTTGGATGCAAGGTTCTTTTCTTTCTTTCTTTCTTCTTCTTCTTCTTTTTTTTTTTACTTTAGATTGAGGAGGCACACATGTGCATTTGTTACGTGGACATATTGTGTAGTGGTGGGGCTTGGGTCTCAGGTGGCAGAGTTCTTATGCTGCTGGTGTGGAGTTTGTTTAACAGTTAAATTCCACTATTACCACTGGTCTCTCTCATAATATCACAGGGCTTGGGGCTTTGGGAGATGGGTTCGATACATTTCAGCTCAAATTCAATTCAGTTGCATATTTGAGTTGCATCACCTAACCAGACCATGCCCATCTTGCTCATGAGATGGGTTGCAAGCCTTTCTCTTAGCCCTCAGCATTCCTTTTCCCTAGAAAACAACGTGGTAACTGCTGACTTAGACCCCTCTTAGTCCACGTAAAGCTTATTCAATTCATTCAAAACCTAGATGAAAGAACAGTCGGGATCAGGAGTCCCTCTTGGCCTGTAGGCTTCCGGCCTGGGCCCTCTTCTGGAAGGAAATTCAATCTGGTGGCAGAGAATGAGGAGCGGGTGAGCCAGGTTGCTGTTGTCTATGGGGTCAGAGTAGGGAGAGCTCCAAGGACACCCGTGGACATGTGTGTCAGCTGTGGATGGCAGGCATGGGAGGGCCGATGAGGGTGCAGACCCCAGGAACTGCAGTCTCATAATTGTCAGCTTGGGAAAGAAGCCAACGTTCCCAGGCTCTAGAGACAAGCTTTTCCAGCGAGCAGGTGCGCACATCCTTTGGCGCCACCACGCGGTAAGGAATTGTAGATGTTTTCTTTTCCTGAATGTAAAGTCATCCTCAGAATGTGAGTTTGGTATTGGCTTCCAGACCAGTTAGTATTTATTGGGAGTATTTTTTTTTTCTTTTAAATAGTCAAGTAACAGTAAAAGAAAAGGAAAAAACCCAAAATTCCCATTCCTGCCACAGATTCACATCAGTGGTTAAGAGTGTAGATTCTGGAGTCAGGCATCCCAGAATTCAAGGTCTCCAATAGTTTCTACTTGAGAGGGTTTTAGGGCGTCTGAATGAGATAACCTCTGAGAAGGACTTCATACTGAGCCTGTCTTAGGGGAAGAGAGTGTTCAATAAATGCAGCCCGTGTGAACAATTTCCACTTCTATATTAGCATAATTTTTGTACAGTTGCACTCGTGGTGTAGACTCAATGTTGTATAATTGTTTTCTTCCTTCCATGTTGCTCTGTCATCTGTATAATTATTTTAATGGTTATATGCCTCTGTGAAAGCTTTCACCAAGACTGTTTCATATACTTAACCATTTCTTTTTCAAAAAAAGAGCTCTGCTTCTAGCTGGCTACCTTCTGCTGAGTCGCAGCAGCTCAGGAACACATCTGGGTGACTGTCATAGGAAGACTTTTGCATTGGGAAATGGTTCATTCGTTAATTCATTCCACTAATGATCAAGGAAACCCTTCCAGGCACGGAACCCACCATCTCAGCACTCTCCCAAGTGTGGAGCTGCTTCCACACTCTGTGCTAACACTGGTTCCCTCTGCCTACAGGACAACTGGTGATGTGAGGCCCAGTACCAGCCAGGGGGTCAGGAGACCTAGCTCCAGTTCCAACTCTGCCAGGACAATCTCTCTTCCCACTTATGGCCACCTGTAAAGTAAGAGGATTGGACTCCACAGCTCAGAACCCTTCCCATCTTTGCCATCCCCTGAATCTCGCTGCTTAGCTCCATGTGTGGTGTCTTGAGCCACAAAGATAATGCAGGATGTGGGTCTAATTCCTGGGAGGTTTATGAACTGAGTGTTCCTCAGTCCAGAGAATCTTTGCGTCAGCAAGGGTTGTTCCCAATCTGGGATGGAGAAACCCTTTTTAAGGCCAAAATCATTGGCTTAATTCTGATCTGTGCTACCCCATTGCTGAGTGTCACCTTTTAGAGTGCTGAGCAAATACGCAGCCCTTCCCATGCCCCGAGTAAGGTGGCAGTCCCCTCTCTGTCCTCTGGGAAGTCTCTGAGTGCTCTTCTTCCCTGGAGTGGAAGGGTCCAAACACCCCGCCCCAGTTTCCAGGGCAGACATCAGAGTTTGTGCTAACTTAGCAGGGTCATGAGGCCTGTCCCAAGTGATGTGACCAGCAGTGAGTGAAGATGTTGGACAAAATCCTTTCTTGTGAATATGGACCTGAGAGGCAACCAGCCTCGGGGGTTAATTCAGATCACAGGCTCTGTGGTTGGGCGTGGTTCAGATCAGCTCCAGTAGTGGGATCCAGGGCAAGTTACTCAACTGTCCTGAGTTTCAGTTGCCTAATCTGTAAGTGAAACTAACAAAGTCTAGATCTGTGAGATAATCTAGATCTGTGAGACAAGGTGACTAAGACTCTCAACACAATGTCCAGCACATGCTGTTTTTATGGGAAATGGGATTTTTATTTTATTACAGTTGAGGCCATTTCTCAGCATGAAGATACAAAATGCAGAAACATCAAGATTCAAGGAAACAATGTTCTGTTAGGAACTTTGCTCACACACTTCATAGGTCTCATTTGGCATCGGCGTGTTTCACAGATGAAATCTGATCTTAACCCATGTTTCTTAGAGGATATCTGCAGTTAGACCACAGTTGCAAAAACCTTTGTAGCTACTGATTAAGCCCACCCTGTTCCATACCTCTCTGATCCACCCAAACCAGTTATCTTTTCAAGATAAAATTAAACCTCGTTCTTAGATAATAAAACGTGTTATTTTTAAGTGCCGTCACTTAAATTGGGAGTCATTCAAACTTGAATCTTCTTTGAATAGAATCAAAGTCAGATTTGTCTGCAATCTATATAATTCAAAGAAATGTGGAATTGAAGTTCTGCATCTTTAGTGGTTTCGCTGAGCAACCATGAGGGGGATTCTCCCAAGTAGTTCAGGGTTTGGCACACTGGGAACATCTCAGGAAGACTGGTCCTCTCCTGTGCTCAATTTAGGTCCTTCTTTGTTCTGTGGATTCTGTTGACTGCCACTTACAGAGAGCCCATGTGCTGTCACTTTCTCCCTCTACCACCATTCCAGCCTGTTCTGGGGGTGCCAGGATTGGGAATGATAAGGTCAAAGCCACCCTCTCAGGACATCAGGATCATAACTGGGTAACTGTAACGAGCAGAGTTCTTACATCCTCCTGCCAACAAGTGCAGATGCACAAAGCTACAAAATGAACAAGAAATGAATAGAGCCGGGCTTGGTGGCTCAGCCTGTAATCTCGTGCTTTGGGAGGCTGAGGTGAGTGGATTGCCTGAGCCCACGAGTTTGAGACCCGCCTGGGCAACTTGGTGAGCCCTCATCTCTACAATAAATCAAAAAATTAGCCGGGCGTGGTAGCACATGCCTGTAGTTCCAGCTACTTGGAAGGCTGAGGCGGAAGGATCGCCAGAGGCTGGGATGGCCGGGAGCAGCCACTGCACTCCAGTCTGGGTGACAGAGTGAGACTCCAACGCAAAAAAAAAAAAAGAAGAAATGAATTGGAGCTCTGATGCTGCCTGCCATACAGAACACAGTGCCTGATCATGAGTCAAGTTGTCATCTCCCTCTCCCAGGACAAAAGAGAGACCCATCCTCATAGCTGCCTAGATGGTCTGGCTATCACGTCGGTCTTTTGTGCAAGGAGTCCTCTATGGCAGAAAGAGAGAGGGAAGAAGGGAAACGTGGAGAATGGTGACTTCCACCTTAGATGCTAGTGTTGTGGAAGGGCACCCCCAGGGGTCATTTGCCCTCCAGAGCAGGGCTGGTGGCCATGTTGCCAACAGTCTTGTGTAATTCATTTATTCTCATAGGGTATATGTAGTGTTGATGGAAACCAATGCTGGCCTATGGAAAATAGCTCAAAGAAGGGAAACAGGGAGTGGGAAGGAAGAAAGCCCTCCAACTCTGCTGAATGCAGTACAAAGCATTTTCCATGATCCCACTGCAGGACTGTTTACCAGAATTCTGGCTACCAAAGGCTGCTCTGCTATTGGGAAGTCGTCCCTGTGGCCACTTGCTAAGGATGAACTAATCTTTATCTCTGACACCTGAGACCAGATCTGAAGTAAAAATAGCTCAGCATTCCTGGTTAGTCACTGCACTTCAAGTGGTTTTTACAATAAACTGGCAGCATTTACGACTAACTTCATTCTTGCAAAAGAAGTTTCAAGTTTTCCAGGCTATGTTGAGTTCAAGAACTTCTTTATAAACATCAAACACAGTTGCTGCATCCAAATGGCCTCTGAGGAGGCACAGAGGGAAGACTTTGTAAAACCTGCCAAAACAACAGTTCCAGATACATCCATAAATCAATGAAAACCATATTTAACAGAAAGAGAAAAATCTTATTTAAGAGGATCATCATAGCGCAGTCTAAGTAATGACACCCCTAAAATTTTGGTAATGAACTTGGTTCATGAGAAAGGTACCTGGTCAAAATCAATTGTTTTATTTCCTGATCTCTCAAGAACACGAATGTAGTTTAATTCAGAAGACTATTTTCCAAGTATTTTTTCTCTACATAAAATTTTTGTCAGCTAATTCTCCAGAGTTAGTGGGGTGACTTTTTCTTCCTTCCAGTTGTTGATTTTGTCCCTGGAGAGCCATGTCCATCACTGGTCCTTCTTGTTTGGAGATCTGGCACACAAAGTCAACTGTGCTTTCAAACCTGTGGGCTTCCAGACCTTGGGGAGATGTCAGAATTCACCACTGTCTCAAACACCATTGGAAAAAGTCCTGAGAGCTAGTCACTTGAAAAATGAATTCCATTTTTGAAATTTAGAAACATTTAAAAATTCCATATGTAATTTCTCAGGCAAAGAAGGAGTAATGTTAATGGTATTAATGCTCAATGAAAGTCCGTTGAAAACAATAACATGCTGTAGAACAGTTAGGCATTGTTATTATTCCCTTGATCCATCAAAATAAGAGGGAAAGCATAAGCAATCAGGTTTCTAGCTTACTGGCTACTGACATTCCTAATGGCCAGAGGGAGTGGAGAGGGAAGATTCCTCAGTGTGGACCCAAATCTCAGATCACACACACACATACACACACACACACACACACACACACATACACACACACACACACACACATACACACTGTGTATTTGAGACAGGGTCTCACTCTGTTGCCCAAGGTGTAGTGCAGTGGTGCAATCCTGGTTTACTATTGCCTCGACCTCCTGGGCTCAGGTGATCCTCTCAGTCCTCCAAGTAGCTGGAACTACAGGTGCATGCCACCACTCCCAGCTAATTTTTAAATTTTTTTTGGAGAGACAGGGTCTTGTTATGTTGCCTAGGTTGGTCTTGAATTCCTAGCTCAAGCCATCCTCCCACCTGAGCCAACCAAAATGCTAGGATTACGGTATGAATCACCATGTCTGGCTTATATTCTTAAGAGCACAAAAAATTAGTGCACATCCTCATTTTCAGGGGACCTAGAATGTCCCCTGAAAGCAGACTAGTGTTCAAAATTAGAGAGAATCACTTAAAAAATTAGATTTATGTTAGTATTTGGTGTATTTACTTGTGCTGTTTTCACCACAGGCGATCAGCCTGACAGCGTTAGAACTCAACTTTGATTCTCATTCAGTCTGGACTCCATTTAAAAGTAGACTCTCATTCATTCATGTCCAGCCCTGATTTCCTCATGATCCAGTTCTTTTGTGGCTTATGTAGGTGTGACATAGTCTTAGGCCATTTCAGATAATTGACTGATAGACATATCAGAGTAATGACCTGCCACTGGTCTGTGATCCACAGTTTATAAAGGGCCTTCCCATGTATTTTGTCATCAAATGCTCATGAAAAACCCGAAGAGGCTGGTATTATCCCTAGCTTCATTTTATAGATGGGATGCTAGTCTTGATGTCAAACAGAACAAGGTTCAAATGCTGGCCATGCCACTTACTGTGACCTTAGGCAATTACTTAGCCTCTCTGCACCACTGTTCCCTTATCTCAGAATCATGTTGCCCGCACTGTCCTTGTGATCCACATTGCCTTTTTCTGGTGTAGCACCTTGTCATCCAAGGCTCCAGGATAAAGGAGGTTAATGACAATCTTGTGGCTTTCAATTCCCATGTCAGGGAAACCTCCTCTCAGCAAGTGTAGACACATCTCAAGGGTGCATCTCTAAGCAGCGGTTTCTGCATGTCAGGTCAGGAGATAACTGTCAGGTTTAATATTGAAGTTTTTTAAAAGTTAATATTTTATTTTAGAGCTATGGGGTACATGTGAGGATTTACTACATAAGTCAATTGTGTGCAGGCGAGGTTTGGACTTCTGGTGGGCCTCTCCTCCCCTGATAGTGGACCTGGTACCCAGTGGGTGGTTGTGTGCCCCTTATACCTCCTCCCTCTCCCTCCCTTAGCAGTGCTCGGCATTTGTTGTTTTACCTTTGTGTTTATGTGACCAGAGCCCACTTATGAGTGAGAACATTCAGTATTCAGTTTTTTGTTTGTTTGTTTCTCTGGTAGTTCACTTAGCCGATGATCTCCAGCTGCATCCATGTTACTACAAGGGATTTTGTTCTTTCTGGCTGCATAATATTTCGCCTTGTATATATACTGCATTTTCTTTATCCAGTCCCCTTTCAATGAAGATTGAAGTTTTTTAAAGGTCATTGTCAAATTCCAAATCGCCATTTCCTAAAAAGCCTGAGCCTGTGTTTTACCAGAATGCTTCCTCAACCACAGCGCAGAGCATGGGACAGCACAAGGAGAGTGTGAGATTCTCATTCCTGCTCTGTCATGTGGTAGCTGAGAGGCTTCAGGAAAGTTATTCCATTTCTCTGATCTTCGTTTGCCTAATCTGTAAGTCAGATGAAGAATATCCTTCTTGCTGGGTTGTTGTGAAGATAGAACGAGAACGAGGTATTGTATGGAAAGCATTTAGTATAGTACCTGATGTAGTAGATGTTCACCAGATGGTGCCTAGTTTTTTTAAAATTATTTTTTAATTATACAGATGTGAGGTACAATTCAGGGTTAGGTGTACAAATGTTGCTTATGCAGGTACCCTTCCCTCCCTTAGCAGTTTCCCTCAACTGCCAATCCTACCCCCATCCCACTACTGCCAATCCCTTTCTTATAGTATTATGATAATTGTTCAAGGTCCACTTATGAGTTGAGAACATGTACTCTGTTCTTTGTTTCTATGATAGATCACTGAGTATGATCGACTTTAAATCCATCCAAGTTGCTGCGAAGTCTGCTTGTCCTTCTTTATGGCTGCATAATATTCCATTGTGTATATGTACCACATTTTAAAATCCAGTCCAGCTTTGATGGGCAGCATGGTTGGTTCCATGTTTTTGCTATTGTGAATAGAGCTGCGACAAACATATGTATGTACGTATCTTTTTTTGCAGAATGATTTGAGTTCCTCTGGGTATATCCCCAATAGGGGAATTGCTGAGTCATATGGAAATTCAATTTCTAGCTCTTTCAGAAATTGCCACACTGTCTTCTAAAGAGATTGCATCAGTTTGCATTCCCACCAGCAGTGGGGAAGCGTTCCTTTTTCTCCACATCCTCGCCAGCATCTGTTGTTGTTTGTTTTATTAATGATGGCCATTCTTACTGGGGTTAGGTGGTATCTCAGTGTGGTTTTGATTTGCATTTCTCTGATGATTAGTGAGGCTGAGCACTTTTTCATGTGTCTGTTGGCTGCCCATATATCTTCTTTTGAGAAGTGTCTATTCACATCTTTTCCCCACTTTTTAGTGGGACTGTTTGTTTTTTTGCTTTCGGAGCATTTGAGTTCCTTGTAGATCCTAGATGTTAGCCCTTTGTCAGATATACAGTTAGCAAATAATTTTTCCCATTCTGTGGACTGTCTCCCTGCTCTCTTGATGATTTCTTTTGCTTTGCACAAGCTTGTCAGTTTGATGAGGTCCCATTTGTCTATCTTATTTCTTATGGTATGGGCACTTGGGATTCTGATCAGGAATTGGTTGCCAGTTCCAATTTCCATAAGGGTGTCTCCTGAGTCTTCTAAGATACTCATAGTTTGAGGTTTTAGGGTTAGGTCTTTGACCCATTTAGTGTTAATTTTTGTGTATGGTGATAGGTAGGGGTCCTGTTTCAATATTCTGCATGTGATCAGCTAGTTTTCCCAGCACCATTTACTGACTAGGTTCTCCTCTCCCCAGTGGTTGTTATTGGAGGCTTTGTCAAAGATGAGTTGGTTGAGGAATTGAGGCTTTGCTTTCAGAATCTCTGTCCTGTTCCATTGGTCTATGTGCCTGTTCTTGTACCAATACCAGGTTGTTTTTATTACTGTAAACTTATAGTAAAGTTTGAAGTCTGGAAGTGTGATACCTCCTGCTTTGTTTCTTTTGCTAAGCATTGTTTTGGCTATTCATGGTCATTTATGTTTCCATATGAATTTTTGTATTGTGATTTCCAGGTCTGAGAAGAATGATATTGGTAATTTAATGGGTATTGTGTTGAATCCATAGATTGCCTTTGGTAGGATGGA
The DNA here is from genome assembly GCF_000164805.1 of Carlito syrichta. Taxonomy (NCBI): domain Eukaryota; kingdom Metazoa; phylum Chordata; class Mammalia; order Primates; family Tarsiidae; genus Carlito; species Carlito syrichta. Next base: position 58,652 of record NW_007255903.1, on the reverse strand, counting down.
CATTTTAACAATGTTGATTCTTCCTATCCATGAGCATGGAATATTTTTCCATTTGTTTGTGTCTTCTTGGATTTCTTTGAGCAGTGTTTTGTGGTTCTCATTGTAAAGGTCTTTCACTTCTCTGGTTAGGAAGATGCCAAGATTTTTCATTTTTTGGTGTGGCTATTGTGAACAGGATTGTGCTTTTAATTTGGGTCTCTGCCTGCTTGTTCTTGATGTATAGGAATGCAACTGTCTTTTGCACATTTATTTTGTACCCTGAGACTTTGCCAAAGTCCTTTACCAGTGCAAGCAAGTTTTTGACAGACTCTCTTGGATTTTCAAGGTATAGGATCATATCATCAGCAAAGAGGGTTAACTTGACTTCCTCTTTTCCTATTTGGATACCTCTGATTTCCTTCTCTTGTCTAATTGCCCTAGTTAGGACTTCCGACACAATATTGAACAAAAGGGGTGAGAGTGGGCAGCCTTGTCTTGCTCCAGTTTTCAGGGGAAATGTTTCCAATTTCTGTCCATTTAGCAATATGTTAGCTGTGGGTTTATTGTAAATGGCACTTACTATTTTGAGGTATGTTCCTTCTATACTTAGGTATTTGAGGATTTTTTTTTTTTATCAAGAAGGGATGCTGGATTTATCAAAATCTTTTTCTGCATCTAATGATATAATCATGTGATTCTTGTTTTTACATTTGTTGATGTATTTAATTACATTTATGGTCTTGTGAATGTTGAACCAGTCCTGTAATACTATAAATGTAATGGTGGATGATTTTTGAGATGTGTTTTTGGATCCAATTTGCTAGAATCTTGCTGAGGATTTTTGCATCTAAGTTCATAAGGGATATTGGCCAGTAGTTCTCTTTTTTTGTTGAATCTTTACCCGGTTTGGTCATCAGTGTGATGTTAGCTTCATAAAATGATTTGGGGAGAATTTCGTCTTTCTCAATTGCCTGGAATACTTTCAATAGGATTGGTATCAGCTCCTCCTTGTACGTTTTATAGAATTCTGCTGGAAAGCCATCCGGTCCAGGGTTTTTTTTATAGGTAGTTTTCATATGACAGAGTCAATTTCCTGGGTTGTTATTGGTCTATTTAGTGTCTCAATGTCTTCTTGTTTTAATCTGGGGAGGTTGTGTGATGTCAGAAAGTCCTCCATTTCATTTAGGTTATCAAGTTTGTTTCCATATAGGTGTACATAGTAATCTCTGATAGTCTTTTGTATTTCTTTGGGGTCAGTTGTGATTAGATCTTTTGTATTTCTGATTGTGTTTATTTGGGCTTTTTCTTGGTCATTCTGGCTAGGAGTTCATCAATCTTGTTAATTCTTTCCAAGCACCAACTTTTTGTTTTGTTGGTGTTTTCTATGATATTACTGTCTTCTACATCCCATATTTGGGCTCTTATTTTGATGATTTGGATTCTTCTGCTAAAATTGGGTTTTTGGTGGTCTTCTCTTTCCAGTTCCCTTGGGTGATTTGTTAGGCTCTCAACTTCTGATCTTTCTGTTTTCTTGATGTGTGCTCATAGAGGTATAAATTTCCCTCTTAGAACTCATTTTATGGCATCCCAGAGGTTTTGGTAAGATGTTTCTTCATTTTCATTTGTTTCCAGGAATCTTTTAATTTCTGCTTTGATTTTAGTGTTGACCCCAGTAATTGTTCAGCATCATGCTGTTTAGTGTCCATGTCTTTGTGGGCTTTGGGGTAATTTTGCTAGTGTTGATATTTATTTTTATTCCACTGTGGTCTGAGAAGGTGCATGACAATATTTCAACCTTATGGAATTTGTTTATACTTGATTTATGGTCAAGGATGTGATCAATTTTGGAGTATGATCCATGTGGTGATGAGTAGAATGTATATTCTGTGGTTGTTGGGTGAAATAATCTGTAGGTATCTATTAAGTCCATTTGATCAAGTGCCAAGTTTAGGTTCTGGATCTCCTTGTTAATTTTTTTCCTCAATGATCTATCTAGGGCTGTTAGTAGGGTATTCAATTCTCCTGCTATAATAGTGTTAGAGTCAATATATATTTTTTTAGTTTACTTAATAGTTGCTTTATAAATGCTGGTGCTCCTGTATTGGGTGCATATATGTTTAGGATGGATATTTCTTGTTGATGAATTAAACCTTTTATCATTATATAGTGTCCTTTTGCATCTTTTAAAAATTTTGATAACTTGAAGTTTGTTTTGTCTGATATTAAGATTGTGACTCCTGCCTTCTTTTGTGATCAATTTGTCTGGAAACTCATTTTCCATCCTTCAACTTTGAGTCTGTGTGCATCCCTTGTGTTGAGATGAGTTTCCTGGATGCAGCAAATAATTGGGTCATGGTTTCTTATCCAGTTTGCCATTCTGTGTCTTTTCAGTGGTGCATTTAGTCCATTCACATTCAGGCTGATTATTGAAATGTGATTGTTTATCCCTGTCATGAGGTTCTTATGAAGTTTTTTCTTTGTTTGCTTGTTTTCTTTTGACTTTGGGATTGATGTATGTGTGTGTTTTCAAGTTTCTTGTTGTGCTGTATTCTCTGTTGATTCTTTGCTCTGTTGTTCTCTTGGGAATGTGTGGTCATTCTTTTTTTCCTTTCTTTCTTCCATGCTTAATACCTTTTTAAGGGTCTCCTATAGAGCTGGTCTGGAAGCTGCATAATCTCTTAGGGATTGAATGTCTGAGATTGATTTTAATTCTTCATCACTGATGAAGCTGAACTTGACTGGGTAGGAAATTTTTGGTTGAAATTGTTTATCTTTGAGGACTTTGAATATCCAGTCCCTTCTTGCTTGTAATGTTTCTGCTGATAGGTCTGCTGCTATTCTGATTGGTTTTCCCCCATAGGTAATCTGACCTTTCTCTCTTGCTGCCTTTAGGATTTTTTCTTTTGTGCCTACTTTGTGTAGGCAAATTACTATGTGTTTAGGGGTTGGTCTTCTCATTTGATGTCTTGTGGGGGTTCTTGTATCTCTTTTGCTTGGCTAGTCACATCTCTGGTGAGATGGGAAAAGTTTTCTTGGATTACCTCCTGGATTACTTGCTCCAAGTTGTTCTCTATTTCCCTTTCTTCTTCTGGGATACCAATCAGGGTAGATTTGGTCTCTTGATATAATTGCACATCTCTTGTAGACTTTGTTTTTTCTTTCTGAGTCTTCTTTCTATGTTTTTTACAGATCGGGTTAATTCCATCTTCTGGTCTTCAAGTTCTGAGATTCTTTCTTCATCTAGATTAATTTTGCTTTCCATGCTTGTCATCTTGTTATTTATTTCCTGGATGAAATTTTTTACTGCCAAAGTCTCTGTTACAAGTTCTTTCAGTGTTGCATCTTGTCTTTCTTGAGTTGTATTCACTCCTTCCATCCATTCCATAATCCTTGTTGTGTTCTGGGGCCAGTCATTGGTGACTTCCATTGTTTGGGCACCAAGGTCTGATTTTTCAGGAGTTTTCTCTTTGTTACACTTGAAATTGCCTGTGGTTTTCCTTTGGTTTTTCCTCATTTGTGACAGATCTCTTGTTTTTCTCTTTAGTTCTGTTATTCAATGTCAGAAGGAGAGACTTTTCCTTCTAATGTTTGCTCAGCCCTCTATTTTTCCCTGGTCTGTGCTCTGGATTTGTTCTATTTTGAAATAGGAAAGTGAGTGGAAAGCTTTGCTGTCTCTTGGGAGGATTCAGAAACTACTTGCAAATTACAATGTTCACTAATTGTGGTATGTGTTCCCTGAGACCCACTCCCCACCACCACTCTATATGATGATGCAAAGCAGAAACCAATGCAAAAAACAATTAAACACACACACACACACAGATGTACACACACTCCCCAAAACAAACTGGAATAACAACAAAGTGAAACAAAGCAAACAACAACAACAACAGAAAACCAAGAAAACTGAACACACACACACACACACACACACACACACACACACACGCCTAGCACAAAGTGAATGGAGAAGGACACCAGGAAGACTAAAAAGAAAAAAAAAGGATTCAGATTGAACCCTCACACATATATTGACACACACCTTAAACTATAAAAAATTTAAAAATATGGAAGAACAGAAGGGCAAGAATAAGCCAACAACAGCAAGAAAATTGAAAGACAAACACTTAATCATTCACATACACACATAGAAAGAAAACAACAAACAAAAGAAGAAAGAAAAAGAAAAGAAAAAAAAATTGGGGGATGCAGATCAAACCCTCACATATACATTCATGCACAAAGAAAAAATATTTTAAAAATAGATGAACTACCAAACAGGCAAAATATTTTTTTAAATTAAAAAAAAAATTAAAAGTTAAAAAAAACTTCCCCTCTTGTGGCAGGCTCTGTAATTGTTCCTGTAATCTTGTCTCTTCTTCAGAGCTTCCACCTCTTTCACTCTCTCCTCAGTGTCCAGAGCAGGGAAGGAGGAGGAGCAGTGGAGGTGTGTGGGGCTGCAGTCCTTCCTTACCACTCTTGTATGGTCAGGGAGATCTCCTCTGGTGGGGAGGTGTGGGATTGTCTCTTTCCTAGGTGTATACTCGCCAGGGCTGCTCCAGCCAGGCGTATCCTGGTTCTCCTATTGTGACTGATGTCCAGACTCTGTCTGGGTTTGTCCCTCTCAGTTGTGGCCCAGCTGTGTGGATCTGATGTTCAGAATAGTGCCGAGGAGGAGGGGATTTGTGTCAGTCCCGGACTTACCACTGATCTCTTTGGAGTTCTTCCTCATCCTTTTCTGGCCACACTGTTTGTCCTGCAGTTGGATCAGGGAAAGGAGTGGAGTGCCTGTGACTCAGCTCTTGTCAGGTCCCTCTGAATTTTGTACTTTCAGAATATTCCCTCTGGGTCACGATCAACCCCTGAGTAGTGGATCAACCGGTCACAGAAATCTCCATGGTAAGCAAGTCAGAGCACTTTCTTGCCCTGCCTTCAAGATGGTGGTGGGTTGCCTCTCTTGTCCTCTTCAGTGGGACTCTGCCTCTGGGCTCCCTCCACAGTCCCTGCTGCCAGTGCCTGGCCAGGTGCTGAAGTGGTGAGGCAAAGCCTGGAGCTGGCAGTCTCTACTGCTGCAGGGTTGAGGCAGAGCCTGGGGCAGTAGTCTCTCCCTGTCACTTCTTCACAGGAAAACTTTTGTCTGCTAAAAAAAAATGGTGCTGGGCTTCTGTGACCTGAGAAGAGCCAGGGACCAAGCAGAGAAGCTGTAGCACCAGCTGTTGCACCAGGGCCCTGGCCACTTGCTCATGAGCCCCCACTTAGTCAGTCTCTCCCAGCAGTTTCTTCCCAGGAAGGGCTTCTGCATCCCGGAATTGCTAGGGTTTAAGCTCAGCAGTTGCAGCATCAACCACTGCACCAGGAGAGCCCTGGCCTCTAGCTCCCTAGCCTTCAGTCAGTCAGCCACTCACATGTCTACTCACTCACCAACATGTACACAAAATTTTCCATACACTCACTCACTCACACCAGGACTCGCCTAGTCCGACTGGCTCAGCTGCCATCTTCCTGACCACCTCTGGCACCTATTTTCTTAAATGAGTTTGTTTCTAATATTTTGAGAAAAAAGCATCTGTGAACAGAGAAAATATTGAAATGTAGCACCAAAGCTTAAAGCAGTATAAATTTCAAAATAATTCATCCTGTATTTATTGAGGACCTGCCATGTAGCAGGCACAATGTGGAGACAGATGAAGCTGCAAAGACCATGTCACAGTGCTGTGAGAACAGACTTGGGGAATCAGGGAAAGCATCCTGGAAGAGGGGACACCTAAGCCGAGACAGAAAGAATGATGATAATCATATTGGAAATAACTATTATCAAGTAGTGAGCACCTACTGTGAGTGGAACATGAGTGGAAGAACATTCCAGGAAGGTGGAAAGGCCTATGCACAGAAGCAGAATCTTGAAAGAGCAGATGCTTTCAGACAAGTGCAGATGAGATTGGAGGCTGGGGGCTGGGGACTGGGAACTGGAGGACTGAAGGCCATTTAGCAGGCTCAGTAATCCAGCTAGACACATGAGAGACAAGAAATAGGAATAGCAAAGAGAACCAGAGTCCAACTATGTCTAGGGATAAATGACTTGGTGATGGCCAGGGAGGAATCATGGTGGTTCCCAGTGTGCTGCTTGAGTAGTAGAGGAAATGTAGTGGGAGAAGGGCTTCTGAAATGAGGATGGGTGGGGAAGTGAAGGGCTGAGCTCACTCTCTGGGTGTGAGGAGCCTGTGGGTGGAGAGGGTTCTGGCTGCAGCAGGAGTGTTGGAAGCCAGCTGCAGAGAGCTGGTGGTGGAAGCCTTGGAAATACATGAGAGTTGGAAGCACACGAAGTGGGTACGGCTTGAGCCCTGGAAACACCAATACTGCCTAGTGGATTGAAGTGTCCAAGGGGCTGGAGGAAGTCAGGGAAGCTTGGTGTCATGCATGGATGCCATGTTTTGAGGCACTGGGTCAGCCGGTCAAAAGCTCCAGAGAGTCAGCTAAGAAAGGAAAAGTATGCTCTTCATGTGGCAACTAGGCAGTCACCAGTGACACTTTGCCAAAGGAAATTCCAGTCGTGTATTGGAGGAAGACATCAAGAAGTATAGAAACTCATTTTATTTTTTTTAACTTTTAATGTATACAAATGTTCATTATCCAGGTACCCTTGTTGATGAGGTGTCCCCCCATTCCCTAGGCAGATTCCCACTACTGCCAATCCCACCTCTCTGCCCCCCACCTCCCCTGCGATTTCCCACTACTGCCAATCCTTTTCTTATAGTATTACAATAGTTGTTCAAGGTCCACTTATGATTGAGAACATGCGATACTCGGTTCTTTGTTTCTGTGAAAGATCACTCAGTATTATGGACTCTAAGCCCCATTCAGGTTGCTGTAAAGTTCATGATTTTGTCCTTCTTCAGGACTGTGTAATATTCCATCGTGTATATGTACCACATTATTTTTATCCAGTCCTCTTTTGATGGGAGCACAGTTGGTTCCATATTCTTGCTATTGTGAATAATGCTGCAATGAACATACGTGTGCAGGTATCTTTTTTTATAGAGTGTTTTGAGTTCTTCTGGGTTTATTCCCAGGAGGGTGATTGTGGGGTCATATGAAAGGTCTATTTTTTAGATCTTTTAGGAATTGCCACACTGTTTTCCACAGAGGTTGTACTAGTTTACACTCTCACCAAAAGTAAGTGTTCCCTTTTCACCGCATCCTCTCCAGCATCTGTTGTTTTTTGTTATTTATGATGGCCATCTTGACCCGAATTAGGTGATATCTCAGCATAGTTTTAATTTGCATTTCTTTGATGACTAGTGAGGCTGAGCATTTTTTCATGTATCTGTTGGTTGCTTGTATGTCTTCTTTTGAGAACTATCTATTCATATCTTTGGTCCACTTTGTAATGGGGCTGTTTGATTTTTTCTTTTCAGCACATTTGAGTTCCTTGTAGATCTTAGATGTTAGGCTTTTGTCAGACATACAGTTGGCAAATATTTTTTCCCAGTCTGTGGGCTGTCTCCCTGCTCTCTTGATGGTTTCTTTGGCTTTGCAGAAGCTTGTCAGTTTGCTGAGGTCCCACTTGTTTATCTTATCTCTTATGGCATGGGCATTTGGGGTTTTGATCAGAAATTGGTTGCCAGTTCCAATTTCCATAAGGGTGTAGAGACTTATTTTTAAAGATGCTTATCTTAGGTTGTGCTTTCAAAAGCAGTCTTTGGTACATACTCTGCCCCAAGGATTACGAAAAGTTGAGAGGGCAGAGACGGAATAGTGAACACCTCCCCATTTATTACATGTAAGCCTACAGTCAACATTATAAAGTGGCAAGTTGATTTCTTTCTTTTCCTTTTTTTTTATTTTTGAGACAGGTTTCACTCTGTCACCCAGGCTGCAGGGCAATGGCGTGATCATGGCTCACTGCAGCCTCGAACTCCTGGGCTCAAGTGATCTTCCTGCCTTGAGTAGCTGGGACTACAGGTGCGTGCTACCACGCCTGACTAATTTTTAAATTCTTTGTAGAGAAGAATTTAAATTCTTCTTAAATTTAAATTCACAATGTTGCCCAGCCTGGGCTTAAGCAATTCTCCTTCCTTGGTCTCCCAAATGCTGGGATTCTGGGCATGAGTCACTACTCCCAGCCCCAAGTTCATTTCTTTCAACTTGGTCTACAGCCCTACAAAATGAGTGTGTCTTAAAGACATAGATTTTATAGCTGTGAATGCAGACTTTGAAAATAATCTAATCTAACTCAACCATTGCCCAGTTGAAAAAATTGAAGCCCAGAAAGGGAAGTAGTAGAAAGCTATGGAACTAGGGTAGCTTGGATTGAGCCTTGAATGAATTGTAGCTTTCAGCTCCCAGTATAGTCCTTAAAATCCTTGAAAAACACAGTTTCTTTATAGGATACTTATCATTGCACACTTGATATAGCAAATGGCATTTATGAGGAAGAACTCAGTTAGGTACAAAAACTCTTTATTGGAAGGAGGTAGCATCATTAAACTCGCCAGGTAGTTAGAATTAAGGAAAGAATGGCTTTATGTTACCAGGGAGATGAACATGTCAGTAACAGCCAAATCAAGGGCTGCCTGTTGTTTGAGCTGCTGCAGACCCCATTCTTTCACAAGCTCTGGATACTGTGGAAAAGTCCTCAGTAATTTGAAGTCCTCAAGGTCTGTTTGTGAACAGATGTCACCTGCAGGTATCATGTGGTAGAAGGTGTAGTCTCTGAGGGTTACATCAATGACAGCTGCAGATCATCTGTCTGACAATCTGACTGACATTTCTCACTTTTGAAAACCTCAGAACTTTCTGGGAAAATCCCAGACATTTAGATCTTAGGTGGTACATGTTAGAGAAAGAGAATTTGTGAATAGGCAGAATGGCATTACTATGAGAGCTGCTTGGGACTGCCACAGACATTCGGTTGAACTCTTCCATTTTATAGATGAGAGAACTGAGTGTCATGGGCTGAATGCTTGTGTCCTCCCCAAATTCATATGTTAAAACTCTACCCTCTAACATGGTGGTATTGGGAGATGGAGTCTTTGGATTAGATGAGGGTGTGAGACTGGAGTCCTTCAGAATGCGGTTAGTGTCTTTATAAGGGTCCTGAGAGATGGTCTCTTCTCTCCATGTAAGACAGAGTGAGAAGACACAGCCTGTGACCAGGAAGTGGGCCCTTACCAGATACCAAATCTGCTGTTTTTATTTGATCTTGAACTTTCTAGTCACCAGAGTTAAATATTTGTTGAGTATTTATTTGTTGAGAAATAAATGTGTGTTGCTTAAGCTATCTAGTCTACGGTCTTTTGTTATAGTAGCCCAAGCTGATCGAGATACAGAGGTTCAGAGAGGAACAGTAGAAAGAAAGCTACATGCCTTATGTCACCCTAGAGTTTCAGACAAAACTGGATGCCTGGCCCCATACTCAGGGTTCTTCCCACTATGACTTGAGTTAACTTCTTAGCCCCTGATAATTTCTTCTCTGAGAACCCCTTAATATCCACAAGAGAACTCCACAACCATGTCCCTGTAACATGACTGCTCATTGACCCAGTTAGACTGTTCAGAGTCTGCCTCCTAGGAATCAGGGTTTTGAAATTGAAACATGCAGAGGCTGGGAGTTGGTAGAGGGCTCTGGAGAGGTGGGTCACAAACTCGTGTGGCCTTGGTCCCTAGAGCTGTCCTGGGCCCTCTCATGCAGCACTGAACAACCAGCTCTTTCTATGAGATGCCCTGATATAATCCCTTTCTTGCTTAAGCATCCAGAAGTTTGTTTCTGTTACTTACTCCTTTTAGAGACTTAACTAATACAGGTCTAAGGAAAGTCAGTGAGTGAACAGAGAACATGGGAGCATTCCTTCCAAAGGTGAAGCAGAGCTCTAAACAGACAACAGGGTGACTTCTTGCTTATATTCAAACTCCTGCACTCCACTGTGCAAGTCCCCTTTCAGGGACTGTCCCTCCTCCTCCACGCGATTCAGCAAGAAGACCATATTTGCACCCATCCCCTTACCTAGGTCAGGAGGGAGCCTGGGTCAGGAGGGAGCTCTTCCGAGGAATTTAGACTTGGGACAAGGAAATTTCAGTTCCACCTGCCTGCTGTCTCGCATTGAGGAGATGTAGGCTTTGGAGTGTGAATGGCAGTCATTATGCTGCGGATAGGAAAGAGATAGCCAGTTTGCAGCAAGAGTTGAATAGTGAGCTGGGTGCCGTGGCTCATGTCTATAATCCCAGCACTTTGGGAGGCCGAGGTGAGAGGATTGCCTGAGCCCACACGTTTGAGACCAACCTGGGCAACTTGGTGAGACCTCATCTCTACAACAAATCAAGAAAAATTAGCCAGGTGTGATGGTGCATGCCTGTAGTTCCAGCTACTTGGAAGGCTAAGGCAGAAGGATCACCTGAGCCCAGCAGGCTGAGGCTGCGGTGGCTGTGAGCATGCCACTGCACTCCAGCCTGGGTGACAGAGTGAGACTCTGACCCCCCCCAAAAAAAGAGTTGAATAGTGGAAGCCAATGCCCAGAACAAAGAGAGTAGAGAGGACTCCCTGCAAGCCCTCTAGCTCTCCCTTCATCAGCTCCAGGTGGTTTCGGAGACCCTCGGGTTCCATGGGGCTCTCAAGCATCCTTTTGCTGCATTCTCCTTCCTGCTCATTGATGTCCAGTGGTTCTTCTGGAGCTGAAACCCAAGATTAATAACTCATAGGCCACGAGTTCTTGGCCGGAGGAGTGTGCTAACAGAGAGAGATGGGTGGGGGCAGGGCTGCCCTTGAGTGGGATCTGGATGGAGAAATAGATGTTGGGTTGGTGGGAAGGGAGGGTGACATTCCAGGCAGCAGCACAGCATACATGAAGGCGAGGGTGTCAAAGAGCAGAATCTGTTCCCAGAGCAGCGAGGATTGGGTGTGGGTCCCTTTGAAGGATATTACAATCTCAAATCAAAACCAAGGAGGACTTATTATAGCCTTGTTAGACAGATATACTGTTGGTAATCTTGACAATGATGACAACCACTAACATGTTAACCACTTATAATGAGTTATAATACAAACTGTCATCCCCACACAGATAAGCTTCAGATCCAAGCAGGCTAACTCTAGTGATACACTCCTAAAACCTTTACACCCACCATTTAGGGCCAAGGAGAGACTGAGGCACAGAGTTAATAACTTGTTCATGGGGGCTTAGCATCAGACTTAGAGACTGAACTTACGTTTTCAAAATCACCCAAGATTTCAATAATTTGATCTTGGAAATATGTTTCTTGGGCTGACTTAAATTCTGTTCTTTGCCTCAAAGTGTGGAAGGTGATTGGTAATTTCGGGTCCCAGATGTATGCAGAAAAGGGTCTTTCGTATTGAGGAAGCACAATCAGCGACTCAGTTTCCCAAATGCAGAAGAGAAGAGTTAAGGGAAATTATGAAATCAATACAGTGAACTGACTTGATTGGTGGATTTCCTAACCATTCTGTGTCTGGCAGTATTTGTCTAACTTGGGACACAGCCTGTAAGTGCAAGGCTGAGACCCTTGTACAACCCCCCTGGCTTTTATGCTCCTGGCTGTTCAGTCGCACACAGTGCCTAAGGTGAAGGAAACAGGCTCCACTGTTGGCTACCTAGTCCAACAGCCATGCTCATCCCCAGGGACTGTGACCCTACGGGTCTGCTGACCCTTAGGCTGAAATATATCCTGATTGATCATTGCATTTCAGAATCAAGGTGTAGACCCGAAACTGACCAGTGCGTGAACTCTCTCTCTCTCTCTCCCTCCCTCTTTCTCTCTCTCTCTTTCTTCTCCCCCCTCCTCCCCTTGCCCACCTCCATTATACAGGCTATATGGGCTAAATTTATTCTTAGCCCCCCCTGCAGATGGGGGGTGGCTGTATAACTAAAGTTTGCCCAAGGAGGCAGTAGCAGAAGCTGGTTGGAGTTTTCTGGAAAAGACTGTTACCACTGGTGCTGTCCTTTACTCCTCTTTTTCCTACTGCAGCAGCCTCTGGAGACCATGGACAAAGGCCAAGAGAAGCATAAAGATACTAGTGCCAACCCTGTGGAGTCCCACAGCAAAACCAGCTGCCAATTAACTCTAGATTTCCAGTTAGTAAGAAAAATAAGTCCTTATTTGTTTAAGCCACTGTTGAGTCTGCTGACCCTTAGGCTGAAATGTATCCTGACTGACACGGCATTTCAGAGTCCAGGTATAGACCTAGAGACTGATCAACTTGTGCTCGTGCTCTCTCTCTCTTTCTCTGTCTCCCTCCCTCCCTCTCTCTGACTGTTTTTACCCCAGAACCCATTACCCCTTCTCTAACATAATCTTACGAGAGAATTGTGATTAAGTAAAAATTGAACCTTTGACCAAAGCATGGTATCAGGGAACAAAGCTCCACTCATACCTCCCCGTGATCTCATCCAACCTTGTACAGATGAGAAAACTGAGACCTGGCAAGCCTCCAGCTCTCACAGAGACTCTCCTATCCCCTCACAATAGAGCTTTACACTTTATAAAGCATTTCACAAACAGGGTCTCATATGAAAAGATGGGGTGAACAGCATGAAGTGACTTGCCAGAGGTCAGGCAACTGATGAATTATCCATGCCTTAATGAATTATTGACACAATTGGATCTTGGGCTTTCTGATCCTGAAACCAGAATCTGTTTCCTACTGTATTTTTTTATACCTGTAAATGTATTCATGAATTTTGGTAAGCCTTTTAAAAAACATATAAATTAGGAAGGCTCTCACTGAAACATGGAAGATTTGCTTGTTCATCCAACTGAAGCTGGCTGAAATGTCTCCTGTGAGGAAACTAATACAGATCATAAGGACCCCAGCAATGTCCCCCGCACAGGAGGAACCATTTGATTATTCGGTTTATCAGCCAAAGTATAGTCACATCTATGGCACATCAGGTCAGTAGCATTGGGGTCATTCATTTATTCATCCACACAACAAACATTTATAGTACCAAGGACTGTGCTAGCTGCTAATAGTAGAGGTATCCTCTTGGATCCCAATCCAGAGGCAGACTGTACACCTAATCAACAAAACCATTTCAGATTATGAGGGAAATAGGGTGATGTCACAGCAGGATCAGTATCTGCAGGCGGCCGCTAGAAATTGGCGGTGAGAGAAGGTCTTTCTGATGGACTGACGCTTGAGCTGAAATGAAGGTGAAGAGCGGGGCAATAGTCATGTGAATATCTGGGGAAAACAATATCATTTTTAGTAAGCAGAGAAGAGGCCAGTCTTGGTGGAGAATAGAGGAAGGTGGTCTAAGCTGACATTAGAGGAAGGGGTCATATCATGTAAAGCAGTGTAGACCACAGCAAAGTTCAAATTAGCGTCTGGAGATAGGCATATAATTGGGTAGGGATGACCTGGAGACGCTCTTTCAGCCCATTTCTTCAGGGCCTGCACTTCAACCAGTCAGAGGCTGGGGTGCGTGTCCAGGGGGGTGTCCAGGGGCGGCGGCAGGTCCTTGCTTCTCCAGCCCATTTCATCTCAATCCATCCTGTCCCTCACCTCCTCAGATGAAATAGATTGTTTTCCGGTTTCCTCGGCGAAAGGAAGCCTTGGTCTCCCCGCATCCCGCCCCTTCGCTCTAGAGGAGAGGGAGGAGTGACTGAAGCAGGCTACCCTGGCTCCCGAAACCGGCAGCCACCTGTCAAGATCGCTTTCCTGGGTGGTGGTCTAGGGTTGGGTGGGGGCCACGGCGACGGCCAGGAGGTGGGCCAGGGACCCTGGTGAGGAAGATGGAGAGCCCCAGAGGCCTGGAGGACCGGAGGAACCTCGGCTTAATGGTTCTACTGTGAGGGTCAAGTTTGGACTGAGCTCATGAATTGCCAGTGAGTTCGTGGAACTTAGGGAGGGCAGACTTCTCAGCGAAACATAAACATTATCTACTTATATGTATTGCCCTTCAGTTTCCTTTTTCACTTAATATGTCTTGAAAGGTGTTCACCTCAAGACATGAAGAGACACTTTAGTCTTCTTTAAATTGCCACATCACACAAAATTACCAAAGTTTATGTCACTCCTTCCCAAGCTCATGGACTTTTGCTTTTTTTGAGTCAGGGTCCCACTCCATCACCCAGACTATAGTGCAGTGGCACGATCATGGCTCACCGCAGCCTTGACCTCCTGGGCTCAGGTGATCCTTCTACCTCAGCCTCCTGAGTAACTGGGACTACAGGTTCACCAACACTCCCAGCTAATTGGTTTTTTGTTTGTTTTTGTAGATACAGGTTTTGTTATGTTACCTATGCTGCTTTTGAACTCTTGGGCTCAAACGATTCTTTTGCCTTGGTTTTCTAAAGTGCTGGGATTACAGGCGTGAGCTGCAGCACTTTGCCTGATGGACTTTTTAGTTGGTTGTAATTTTCTGCTACTAGTAACAATCCTTTAGTAAACATCTTTGTCATTTCTTTTTGAATCTGTATTTCTCTAAGATTTTTTTATTCCTCGATCTCAGGCAAAGCTGCTGATTCCATAGATGAGTGACAGATTATGACCTAGAATGATTCAATGGGGACAGATTGGAGAGAGGGGGGTTGGATAAATTCCCTAGGAATGGCTTTGGTTGACAAAGCACACAGGACTTGGAGTCAACTTTACTAGTATCTTACTGAGAAATGGTAGGTGACGCCCCTCCCCTCCCTGGTCCTCATCTGTGAAGATAGTCATTTAGATAATAATGAGAGGAGTTGGAGAGGCGAAGTGTAAGGTTTCTTCATGTTGAAACTGCCTTATGTCACCAGCTCATGGTCTAAAAGTAGACAATAGAGTTAGCTAAATTAGTTGTACAGTTGTATTAGAGCCATAAATGTTGTTAATGGCTGCTTAAAAAGACATATTTGTCTTAATACTCAGTAAATGGGTCAAAACAAAATATGTATTATTTTAAACACTTACTATAAACAAAGGTGGAAGCATCTCCAAACAAGATCTTATTTTCATTCATTCAGCAAATAGTGAGGCCCTCTTCTGTGTTTGGCACAGTTCTAGGCACTGGGGATTCACGAGGAACAAAGCAAAAAAAATTTATGCTCTCAAGAAACTTATATTCCACTTGAGCATTTAAGACTGTGTGTGTATCTTGATAATTAAAAAAAAAAAATCTGTGCTTTTGTAAATGTAGAGGAACAGAAGTCATATTTTCAAAGCACCACCACAGAAAGTCACACATGATTTATCTTTGTATGATATTCAGTTAGTGAACAAATAAGATTCTGTGGCTTTGAATTGCAGATAAAAATTTCTGCGCGTCCCTTCTCTGGAATTGCTGTTGAGTAATATGTATAAAGAGTTATATATTCCTCAAAAAAGTATGTGTTTATAAAAGATTGCTTCTTTCAAGTTAGAATTGGTGACATTTTTCTAAAATGATGACACCATTCTAAAAGCTTCATAAAGATGTATTCATATTTTTTTCTATTTTACTCAAAATACTTGTTTTTTAAGAATTCTAGCAGCGGTTTTTCTTCTTTGAAAAACTTGCCCATGGCTGGTCTTTCTGCTATGAATCTTCTCTCTTTTCTGGATAATAAACTTTGTTTTAAAACTTTGCTAGCCGCTCTGAAATTCCTTTTAAAACGAGCCAAAGAATTCATGCTTTTTGTCCTACACCCCACCTGGCATCATCTGGTGCCCAATGTGCCGGGCCTGAAGGTCAGCATTTGCTGGCACCAGGTGGTCTGTAAATATGTGGCACCAGCTTTTATCTCTCTTCTCTCTCTCTCTCTCTCTCTTTTCAGCTTCTTTAAAAAACTTGCCCATGGCAGATCTTTCTACCATGAATCTTTCTTCTTTCTTCCTCTCTCTTTTCTCGCTAATGAACTTTGTTTTAAAATAAAAAAAAAAAAGAATTCTATCGTACACAGCAGCATTTCTAAAGTAAACATAGTAAAACAGAAATTTTCCTTGTTCTTCTCTTTCAAAAAATGCTCTTATGCTTAATGCAAAGACAGTACAAGTGACTCCAAATCTTCTTGCTATGGGAGACAATACTAGCAATTAAGAATCATGGCTCTGGAATTGACTTTGGTTTGACACTCACTTCCAGCACTTCCCAAATGTGTGACCAGAGCACAATAGTCTTGCAAAGCCTCAGTTTCCTCATCTCTAAAAGAGGGATAACAATAGTCTCTACCTTCTAGAGCTGTGTAAGGATTGAATAAAATGAGGTGACTTAATATCTAATGTGTAGTAAACACTCAACCAGTGATCACTTTAATTATCTGTGTGGCATGAGCTGGGTGGGGAAAGAGAGAGGAACTGGGTTCTTCTCATTTATTGTTTGGGTGGAAGAAAGAGTCTTGGGTTTTGAATCTAGAAAACTGGTTCTGTCACAAACCAGCTATATGATTCTGGGTAAACCAACTTTGTTTGAGTCTGTTCCCTCATTTATTAAACAAGATAAAAGCCAATATTAATTGAACACCCATGGGTCAGGCTTGTGTATTAAATAGCTTATTCCTTCATGGAGTACCAGTACATGGAGTAGCTGACACTCAGGGAGATTAAATACTTACCCAAGGGCACAAAGCAAGTACAAGGCAGGCCAGGACTCAGATCTGGGCAGCCTGGCTCCAAAGGCCAGGTTTGGGGCTAGGAAATGGAGCCATTTACATCTATGCTCAGCATCACAGACCTTAGACCCAGCACATTTGTGTCTCAGAGACCTTAGGGACACAGGCCTGCTCAGCCCCTCCTAATTTACAAATAGCAGACACTAGGCCTAAACAGGATAAGGAACTTATGTAGGGTCACTAATCAGTGGCCTGAATGAACCGAGAACCCAGGCCTCAGGAACCTTCCAGCCCAGAGTCTCAAAGGTCTGTCTCTGAGAATGTTTTCAAAAACAAAAAATTGCCCTTGTACTGTCAATTTGCCTGTGGGTAATGGTTCCCACCTTAGTTTGGCCACAGTCTTACTTTCCTTATATGTACTAGTGTCTTTGTCAGTTTGGGCTGCCATAACAAAATATCATAGACTGATATGATATGATATATGATATAGACTGAGTGTTTTATAAACAACAGAAATTTCTCTCAGTTTTGGGGGCTGAAGTTCTGAGATCTGGGTACCAACACGGTTGGTTTCTGTTGAGGGCCCTCTACCAGGTGGCAGACTACCAACTTTTTGTACCCTCATACAGCAGAAAGAGGGCGAGAGAGCTCCTAGGAGTCTCTCTCATAAGAGCATTAATCCCATTCATGAGGGTCCTACTCTCATTTACCTAATTACCTCTCAAAGGCCCCACCTCCTAATGCCATTATACTAGGGATTAGATTTCAATAAATAAATTTGGAGGACACAAAAATCCAGCCCATTGCAACCTGGACATTCAGGGAGCTTGGCCCCGGTCCCTGGTTTGTTGCCAGGCCTTCACTGGCTGCAGCCAACAGCTGATAGGAGGCCCCAGAGAGTCTGAATGTGTCTCCTGCTCACAAATACAAGACAGGAACACACTGGAGTACTCCTGCATGTTCCTCTAGAGAAAAGGGTGCTCTTTTCAGACCCTAAGCCTGGTGGAGTTTGTGCGAGCCAGTTCCTATGGCCTCTTGCTCTGTACTGAAGAAGGACAGGCATGAATAGAAACTGGTGCTCAGAGTGGAAGAAAGAGGTCCCAAGTTTGCTGGCATCTCCATCTACCAGTGTGCCTCTGAATATGGTACTTTAAAAAATGGGTGATATTTGAACCGGGCACTGTGGCTCACACCTGTAATCCCAGCACTTTGGGAGGCAGAGGCGAGAGGATTGCCTGAGCCTGTGGGTTCGAAACCAGCCTGGGCAACATGGTGATACCTCATCTCTACGATAAATAAAAAATTAACTGGGTGTGGAGGCACACACCTGTAGTTCTAGCTACTTGGAAGGCTGAGGCAGAAGGATCACCTGAGCCCAGCAGGTTTAGGCTGCGGTGGCTGTGAGCCTGGGGGATAGAGACTCTGACTCACAAAAAAAAAAAAAGGATGATATTTGTTTAAAAAGAGGTGGCTGTGGAAACCTCTTGTGCTCTGCATTTTTCCACTAGGACTCTCTTGATCTTGACTCTGTTTCAATTCCTCAGGAGAACTGGAATATCTCTGCAGTGGTTCTCTGTGATCAGAGGATCTCTTATTTTTAACAGATCCATGTGGTAAAAATGATTTTAATAATAATACCAAGATGTTATGTACCTTTTTTTTTTTCTGAGTCAAGGTCTCACTCAGTCATTCAGGCTGCAGTACAGTGGTGCAATCACGGTTCACCACAGCCTCGAACTCCTGAGTATTCAAAGCAATCCTGCCTCAGCCTCCTGAGTAGCTGGGACTACAGGTGTGGGCCACCATGCCTGGCTAATTAAAAATTTTTTTTTGTGGAGATGAGGTCTTGCTATGTTGCCCAGATTGGTCCCAAACTCTTGGGCTCCTCCTCCTGCCTCAACCTTCCAAAGTGCTGGGATTACAGGTGTGAGCCATGGGCCTGTTATGTGCCTTTTTTCACCTCATTCTCTCTGGAATTTTCCAGAGGCTTTGTGGTGTGTGATTTTGCAACAGACTGAATGCAGAGATGAGAATCCAGCCGTCTACTATTAAACCAGATATGACAGAGATTTGGAAAACTGTAAGAAGTATTCACTCTTATGGAAAATTTTCATCTAAGTGTTATTTATGTTAAGCATGTTTTCCATGAAAGAGTGCCTACACTTAGATTCTGTGTTTAGGGGTAAAAGGAACTGGTCCACACTACAAGGAAATCAGTATATTCATCCATCAATCTGCCAGGTGGTCTGGCTTCCAGCTAAGGTTCCCCTCTCTCCTCAGGCAAGTTGTCTCTCTGCTCCACAGGGCACCGGACTGTTCCCAAGGGCCCTCTGGTTTCAGGTTATTATGAAGCTTTAAGGTGTCTTCTCCCATCAGACCTGGGAGTTCCCTACAGGTGAAGGCTCCCTTCCCTTCCCCAGTATGATGTCTTCTGAACATTAGTGAAGTGGGGACCATGTCTACCAAACAGCACTGTAGGGAGATCTGGCTAAGATAGTAAATGTGAAGGCACGTTGAAAACTGAACAGCACTAGATACATGTAAATTTTAACAAAGGGCTAAAAAACTAAGCATAGATATGGACACAGCATACAAAAGGCAAGACAATCAACATCTCAAATGAAGTCA
Organism: Carlito syrichta; assembly: GCF_000164805.1. NCBI lineage: Eukaryota > Metazoa > Chordata > Mammalia > Primates > Tarsiidae > Carlito > Carlito syrichta. Next base: position 39,524 of record NW_007255903.1, on the reverse strand, counting down.
CTTGTAAAAGTATTCTGGGACTTTATTAATTTATACTTCTTGAAAAAAAGAACCATATGCCTGTGAATACAAACATCTTAATGGACCAGAAGCAATCCAGGTCTATGGCATGAGCTCAGGAATTTATAATAACTCCTTATTTAAAACACATTTGATTTTTCCCTAATTATCAAAATAACATGTGGTCATTGTAGAAAAGTTGAGAAACATGGAAAAGCATAAAAAGGACAATAAAAATCACCCATAATTCTACCACCCAGAGATAACTGTTAATGTTTTTGGTATATGTCTCCTCTGCTTTTACAAAAGAAATTCCTGCATATGTTTTACATGATTGATTTCATGCTCAATATGCAGTTTGTGTCCTGCTTTTTTCACTTAACACGCATAGGGAACATTTTCCCACACTACAAATTCTTTGTAAATATGAGAGTAATGGCCACTTTCCGGTTCAGCCTCAAGCCTGAGGACTGAGTGGTCACAGCAAGCATACTGCTACCTGGGTGGAAAAAGTAAAGAAGATGCAGAGAAAGCACAAGGGAAGAGATGCGAGTCCACAATGCCAGTAACTCAGGGGATGAGCACCTCCCGGGAAGGGAGTTCCAGCCCTGAGAAGGTTTCTTCTAAAAGTAGGGATTGTTCCGCTTTGCCAGGGACAGGCTGGCAGATTCCATGCATCTGACATCAGACCAAGTCAACATCAATGTCAGGAGGCCCTGACATGAAGGTCAGCCAGGATACAAAGTGTTTCTAAACTGATCATGACAGTCAGTAGAAAACACAATCCTATTTGCTCAATGGCCAGTTACACACACCTTTCCAGGTGCACAGGTTAGCCGGAGTCAGGATCCCCTGGTAAGAAACTACTCTGAGTGGCTTTAAGTTTTTAGTCCTGTGACTGAATGGGGGTGTCAAAAAACAAAAATAAATGATAAAAAAAAGAAAAAGAAAAAAAGAAATCACCCCTGAATGGTTGGTAAAGATAGCACTTTAAAATCACCTGGGGCCTTCATGTCACCAGCAGTCCCAGCCTTTGCTGGGCTGTTCATGTTGGTGTGGAATTGGCTAAAAGAAAGGAGAGAGAGGAGAAGGGCGGGGGGTGCCCCAAGTGTAGTTTTATGAGAACCGGATTTTCAAGTTCAAAGTGCTGCTAGCTTTTTTCCTCTGGAGAGCGCTCATTACATCATGGGGTAAGCGATGACGAAATAGCTCAGCTCTGAATCGATCAACCTTCTGTACTTCCTGTAAATTTCCCGCAGGGTCCTGTCCTCTTCATTTGTCTCATATCTGTTTGTATAAATTCTCACCTGAGCCAACAGAGAAACATACCCAAATGACCTAAATGTACAATTGTTGGCAGAATTAGGAAAAGCCCAAACCCAAGGTAAAGAAGACAGCTCTACATTCCCTTCTGTGAAACTGCTAATTTCCAATGAGTGTCCCCTACTGCCTCATCTCCGAACTTCATCCCAGAGCAGAGCACCATTCTGCTCTGTTCCTGTTGAACTGGCCTGGGGCTCTTACCTTGAGTGTGCGCAGGGCACACTGCCCCTCTTCCTGACTCTTCAGGATCCGTTCCACAAATTTAACATCAAGGAAAGCCCAGATTTTGAAGTAAAACAACTTCCTGCAGGATAAGATGAGGAGGTGCAGTTCCTCGTCAAGCGACTCTTGGTTGTTGTTGAATTCAAAAGTTAATTTCTGGAAAAGCACCGAAGCGGAGGATGTGTGTTGGTGGAGATGATGCGTCATTCCATAACATTTCCATGACCTGGCTTTGGGGGCTTTTTAGATAAGGGACACTGAACAGAGGAAGAGATTTGAGAATGATGATGATCTCAACCAAGTTTGCAAAACTTGGAATTTGGAAGCAGGATTCTTGGAGTCCAGGGACAAGATCCTTGTCCCAGCCCTGCAGTGGGCCAGCTGGGTGACTGAGGGCTCGCCACCAAACCTCAAGTTCTTCTGTAGCATGGAAAGGTCATGATGATGTCTGCCCTGCCCACCTCAAGGTTATGTGGGTATCAAATGAGGTATTAGCACCTTCTAGTTCATCCATGTTTGTAGTGGTATATATATACCCATTAATATTAGTCATTATAACTGCTGTGAGATTATTAGGAGAGACAAAATGATCCTGATCTTAAGTGTAGGAAACCTGACAGATTAGAGAACAGCCCAGAACCCCTGAACTCTTTGGTTGCCTAAGTCAAATTTGGCTTTTCATTTGGTTTGGTCCTCCCCATTCTATCTTCCCAATTACCAGGCACTGCTGTAACCAGACAGGTCCCTTGTGAGAGCTGACCACAGGAGTCACAGGGTCTCCTGCATGCTGCTGTGATCTGGTAGAAAGGTAGGAAGGAGTTTGCCCAACTGCTATTTACCTCAAGGCACCTTCTGTTTCAGGTTTCATGGCTCTGAGCTGGGGATTTAGAGGCTTTCTTTGGTTGACAGCCAACCAGAAAATTCCTTGTATCTGTACCACATGGGGGAAATGGGCAGCAGCTTCTGTTGTCTACTGTGATCTTAGGGGGAGGGGAGGAGGCTTAGATTGGTAACGTTTCCTAGAACCTCAATTTGAGGTTGAGTGAGTACGTGGGAGCCCAGCCAGGAACAGGCAGCAATGGGCATTCCCCTGGGGAAGCCAGTCTCCTGAGCAGCAGTTGGTCCTTCCAAGTCTTACTTACCTGCAGGGTGTGCCGAAAGGTGGGCAGGAGATCCATGAGAGTGGGCCGCATGGACCAGTCGGGGTCACTGAAATAACAGCTTCTCAAACTGATGCTTCTGACTGGGATCTCCTGCAAGAGGATCCGGGCCAAGCGCTCATACTTCATGACTCGCTCAAAGAAGAAGTTCACCTTCAGGTTGGAAGCCTGACTGGCTAACTTGGCCCAGGACATGCCCCAGACAACCTGTCCGTGGGGGTCATGGATGTGGCATTTGATGTTTATGGTCCTGAGAGTACTGCCACTGTTCTCACACAAGGTCTCCAGCAGCTCGTCAGAGATACAGTTGTAGTTGAGGGTCAGCAATGCCAGATTGTGGAACGTGGCCATGGTGTTGTTGAACTGAGGGCTGCTGTAGATGGCAAGGTGATGGCTGAAGTAATCCTCAATGTTGAGCTCTGAAATCATGTTCTTGTTCCTCAGGTAGCTCAGGGAGTTGAGAACATGGCAGCCTTGCTCCAAGGTCATCCTGGCCCCTTTGAGGTTGAGGTGATCTAGGTACTTGCCCATTTTCTTTAAGAAGAAACTAAAGCTCTTGATGAATGAGCTCCTGATGCTGTTCCTCCATACCAGGCGGTCCAGCTCCAGGTGCTGGATGGAAAGATATTTCAGACGGTTGTTGCTCTTGCCCAGACATGAGAGAAGGCCTCGCATGGTGACCTGGAACTTCTTGGTCAAGACCGTGTTGTAAGGGTTCAGGAATTTGATCTCCAGATGTTCCAGATAACGACCAAATTTTTTAACGTACCAAAGAGCCGACTGGAATTCAGAAGCATGTACCCTGGAAGGTCTCCCGGTGAAGGTTATGGTCCTGTACCGCCAGAGGACAGCTGAATACATCATCTGGTTCCATTTTCTGCAGACAAGGGCCGCCCTGGACCTGTCCTTGTCTCCCAACCACCAGAAAACACGGTGCAGGCACACATCGGGCAGACTGGCCCAGCAGCTCTGGTCTTGGGGCTGAATTGGTTCGCTTTCTTCATCCATCAAGAACTGCGATGTACAGTGTGACCGTGTGGTAGGCAGGGCTTCCAAAAATGAAGAAAGAAAAGCAATCACTTGTTTTCTGTGGGGAGTAAAAAGAAAGAGCTGTTACCTGACAAATAAAAATTAAACTCAAATGTACGTGCTTCCCCTGTGTTCCCATATGTATGAGGCACTGTGCTAGGTGGAGGAGGTTCAATGATAAGTTAATGATACAGTCCACACCAAGTAGGATGTCACAGTCTCTGGACACAGACCAATACCGAATTACAACATGGTGAGAGAAGTGGAAAGCTTCTGGTGTACTCATGGTATAGGGTAGCCCATATGGAGGGTGATTCCTTCCGCCTGGGTAAGGAGGAAATAGAAAAAGCTGCTTAGAGGAGGTGATGTCTGAGCTGGGTTTTGAAGGGTAGGGTAGAATTTGGAAGGCAGACAAGGTTGGCCTAGTAATGGTGGTAAAGGAACTGACTCATTCTATGCAGAGAAACAATATGTGCACAGCCACAGAATTGTGAATGTGTATGATGTGTTCACATTCAGGGAACTAAAATTGTTTGGTTACCAGAGTATGAATTTTACTTGGGCAGGGAGTGAAGGAACTGGATCCTGGGAGGTGTTGGGTCATGGGTGATGTGTGATAAAGTCTGAGCGATGTGATAAAGACTATGTCCTAGAGGCCAGGGAGTCCCATTGCCTTGTCTCCCCAAGATCTAGGAATTCTGACATGGCCTGCCCTCTTTGCTGGAGGAGAGTCACTGTGTGAACTGAGCTACATTGCTGATGGCTGCATTTACATCCAAGAGGTAGAGCAGCAGAACCAGGGCAGAAATCCTCAGCTGAGGTCGTGGAAAGCCATGAAGCCTGAAGGGAAGTCTTGAGGTATAGAAAGGACACTCTCATAAATAGAGGAAGGATAGTAAGGAGCAGAGTCCAGGCATCATGGTGGGAATGGAGATTGATTTGTGAGTATCTCAGAGGACATGATTTGGTAACTGGTGAAGGCAGAAGCGGGAAGGTCTAACTCAGCTGTTGGACTATAGGTGAGACCACCAGCCCCCTAGGGAGTCCCAGGGGAGGGCTTAGCTAGGGCCTACCTGATACATGAAGCCATGGGTCAGAATTTTTATAGCCTTCTACTGAAATTTTCACAACTTTTCGCTTTCAAAGTTTCCTGTGCCTGAAAACTCTTGTTTTCTTTGCCTCTCCCATTCACCTCCCTCCATCCTTCAGTGTTCAAACCCTACCCCTCCATAAAACTGGCTCATACCTACAAGCCCAGCAATTTGGGAGACTGAGGTGATAGGATTCCCTGAACCCATGGGTTTGAGACCAGCCTGAGCAACTTGGCGAGACCTCATCTCTACAATGTATCAAAAAATTAGCATGCTCCTGTAGTTCCAGCTACTTAAAAGTTTGAGGCTGAAGGATCGCCTGAGTCCAGCAGGTTGAGGCTGCGGTGGCGGGGAGCATGCCACTGCACTCCAGCCTGGGTGACAGAGTGAGACTCTGACTCAAAACAAAACAAAACAAGACAAAAAACAAAAAACTTTTATTGGCTACTTTACCCAGGAAGCCTGAGTATTGATCGTAGATCATAAACTTGCAGAACTAGACAGAGCCCTGAGAATTGATTTCTTTTCAGACAGACACTGAGGTCCAGAGAAGTGAAGGGACTCACAAAGCAAATTAGTAACAGGGTCCATATTTGACTCTTTCTCCTGTACTTTTTCCCTACCCTCACTTCTTAGGCCTCAGGTGCAAAGGGGCAAATTAATCATATTTCTCAATTGAGGACAGACATTATTTTTGTGTGCAAACCCCCTCTGGTTTTATTTATTCATTTATTCCTTTTAATCCTCTGTCCCATTCCATTGGCCCCACCACAAGCAACCTCTCCAGTGTGTTGGATGTACATCCTGTTTGCATGTCTACTTGCCAAGTGTGTATTTAATGTTCGTAATATTCATTCATGTGACTCTGTGTACGTTTCATTCATGGTATCTGTCAGCTGAACAGATCCCATAGAGGGTATCACACCTGTCTCCCACCCTTTCTGTTCTGTGATGGACCCCAGCCTCCTCTAGCTCTCACCCACACTACAGTGGCAATAAGTATCCTCGGGTGAGCCGATGTGGGCCTTCCTAGGGACCCTTTCCAGGCCTCTGTCCTCACTACCCCATCCCTATCCCTCACTGCCGACTCCAAAATTTGGCACCTGTCTCCAGTAGGCCACCTTATCTCCAGATCTGGACAGACTTTCACAAGTTTTTGGGCTGCGGCCCCCCCCCCAATCCCCCAAGGACATCCTTAGCTTTCCTTCCCTGGATGGCAGCTGTATGATTTGGTGGACCAAGCCTGCCCCCACCCATCGCACAGGACCCCAGTCACTTCCATATTCAGCCTGCTCCCCCCTTCTACCCCCTCTTGCCAGTGTTCATCTCTTTGTATAATCTGCATCCTTACCTTTCTTTCCCAAGGGACCCACACACTCCTTGAGGCTAGGGACATCTCATTCTGCTTTTGAGAAGGTACTTAAACAATTAACAAATGAAAAACTAGGGTTGTCTTTTAGATCACTTGCCAACTGCCCAAGGCTAGGGGTTTCCACTGCCCTTGGCATCGGGCAAAGCTCCTAAAAGTTAAACCAACTTCAAAAGCTTCACAAACTCCTTGCCCCAGCAAAGTCATATAGGTCAGAAGACTCACCAGACGGGGAGGCTGGAAGGGTGAGTTTGGAAGAATATGTTTGGTGGGCCAGCAAAGTTGTTGCAAGGAACCTCCAAAGCATACATAATTACTGGGCACCTCCCTCCGCCCCCCAGTTCTTATTCAGAGGCGGTGTAGCTAGTGGGTTGGGGCCTAGCTGCTGTTGGGTAACCTTCGGCAAGTTTATTTCTTTGTGTTGCAGTACTCACGTCTGTAAACGGTAGTAATGGTACTCGTCCCCCCGTGTTGGGAGGATTAAATGTGCTGCTATATGGAAAACACCAGAGCAGGCCCTGGAAGTGTTGGCAGCTTTGGAAGTGTTGGCTGCCATTAGTGAGCTGGTGCCAAGATCAGGAAGATATGAATACACCCCATTTCACAAAAGGGGAAACGAAGGTATTGGAAGGTCAATAAATTTTCCGAGGGAGAACATGGAGTAAGAGGGAGATGGGATGCGAACCCAGGCTTGGTCCACCGACTCATACAGCTGCCAACCAGGGAAGGAAACCTAAGGATGTCCTACTCCCGTGGGGACGGGGGGCGGGGTGGGGTGGTGGCCCGGAAACTCCCGAGGCCATAGACACTCCCAAGGGGAGGCAGGTGAGGAGGGCAGCCCGCCTCCCCCGCGCGGG
>NW_007255903.1:976-32453 GCF_000164805.1 Carlito syrichta | reverse complement strand
CCACAGGAGGGCCTTAGGGACCCCGACGAGACAAAGCTTCCAGTTTCGGGAGGGTGGGGGCACCCAACCCACCCATCTGCCGTAGCCCTTCCCTCCTCTTTGACGGGTGCCCTAAACAGCTCCCCTCAACGTCCAGGCAGGAAGACGGGAGTGTACCCTTTGCGGTTAGGCAGGCTGCGTCGCCAGGCTGTTCCCAGTCCTTTCCTTCGAAGCCGCCCCTTTGCGTTTCCCCGGGCCTTGTCTATCTCCCAGCCTCGTTTCTCCAGTCCTCTCGGCCATGCCTTTTCTCCTGCTACACCCCTTTCCCTGGCCACTGCCTCACCCTGGGGTCCTGGCTGCTGCCATACCTCGCCCTGGAAAACCAGTGAGGAATCCAAAGAAGGACGAACAAGAAGCATTCAGGCAGGGTGTTTTATTCTTCAGGGACAAAGCTGGGCTCTGTGAGATATCCCTGCTGTACGGCCTAGAAGCTTAATCAGAATTCTCAAACAGAAGAACTGGAACCTTTTTTCCTTCTTCCTGGTTTATCTGTAGCTCTTGGGCAAACCAACATCTCTGTTCAAAAGAAGGAAAAACAGTTAGTCCAATCCTTTTCTTTTAAAGCCCAGTCAATAAAACCCATCTCTTTTCACAAGACCACCACAGCAAGAAAGCAGGAAAGCCAGTATAAAATGAAATCTAAATTTGTAGTACCTTTTCTTTTCCAAATCTAGCTGGAATTTCTCACTTGTTTTCCTTTCGACGAAGCTAACCACCAGCATTTCTCCTAAAGAAATTGTTGTTTGAAAAGTTTAATATGTTTACAGTGTGAAGTGCTAGTTCTTGGAATATCTCCAGATATTACTGTCCTGTGCCAGAACATGATCCCTGAGTCACAGGTGCCCAGAAACTGGAATGTGATGGCATAGAAAAGGGTTGGAGTCCACTGAGCCAGGAGAGGTATGGGAGGCTTGGTACAGTGTTTAATAGAGACCCATCACCACCAGGAGGTGGAGGAACAGATGGAAGAATACCCACACGGCAGATTCTTCTGCAGCCATTTAAAAAAAAATGAGCCACATTGACTTGGAGAGATTTCCTTGGGTATTGCTGATGCATAACATTAAGATGTAAAGTCATGCATATAATCGAACTCCAATATATGCACATTTGCAAATGTTTATGTAATAATGTTGCTGAATATCAACACACAGGATGCCAAGTTAAGAGGATGGGACATATACTAAAAAGCAATCTTTTAGCCGGACTCGGTGGCTCAGCCTGTAATCCCGCACTTTGGGAGGCTGAAGTGAGTGGATTGCCTGAGCTCGCGGGTTCGAGACCTGCCTGGGCAACTTGGTGAGACATCATCTCTACAATAAAATAAAAATATCAGCCGGGCATGGTAGCACATGCCTGTAATTCTGGCTACTCGGAAGGCTGAGGCGGAAGGATCGCCGGAGCCCAGCAGGTCGAGGCTGCAGTGGCCGGGAGCGGCCACTGCACTCCAGTCTGGGCGACAGAGTGAGACTCCAACTCAAAAAAAAAAAAAAAAGCAATTTTTTTTTCCTCTGAAATTCAAATTTGATTGCATGTCCTATAATTTTCTTCTCTAAATCTGGCAATCCTATTATATAAGACTGGAGAAAGGTGTGAAAGAAATTATACCAAATTGTTAGAGGCAAGGGAAATGGTACTAATAACATTCCCAGCAAGGATGAAATTAACCCATTTTAGTAAAATTATGCGCTTATGTACATATATAGACACATAAATAAGAAAAAAATTAGGCCCATCTTTTTGTAGGGAGTGTGCATCATATATTAAGCAAGAAAGGCAAATGGTAGAGTAATGAGTATAGTAAGCTGATTTGTGGGAAAAAGAAACAATTCAAACCCTGTGTATGCTTGTTCGGGTTTGTGTGAGCAAAGATAAAGCTTTGAAAAGATGACCATAAGGCTGTTGAAATTGGTATCTCAGGGCATGGGATTGGGGAAGTAGGGTTAGTTTTGCTTTTATACTTCTTTATATGTTATTATACCAACTAATTACAACAAAATCTAGTTGATGTAGAAAAACATCAGCTAGGCAAGGTGCAGTGGCTCACACCCATAATATCTGCACTTTTAGGAGGCCAAGGCAAGAGGATTACGTGAGCCCAGGAGTTTGAGACCAGCCTGGGCAACATAGCAGGGCATCGACTCTAACTCAAGATGGATTAAAGACTTAAATGTCAGAACCGAAACTATAAAATTCCTAGAAGAAAACCTAGGAAAAACTCTTCTGGACAAAGAATTTATGACTAAAACCTCAAAAGAAAATGCAACAAAAACAAAAACAGGTGGGACTTAATTAAACTAAAAAGCTTCTGCACAGCAAAAGAAATAATCAACACAGCAAATAGGCAACATACATCTTGGGAGAAGGTATTTGCATCTGACAAAGGGCTAATATCCAGAATCTATAAAGAACTCAAGCAAATCAGCAAGAAAAAAGCAACCTCACTAAAAAGTGGGCAAATGACACGAGCAGACATGTCTCAAGTGAAGATATACAAATGGCTAACTAACATGAAAAAATGTTCAGCATCACTAATTGTCAGGCAAATGCAAATTAAAACCACTATGACATACCACCTTATACCAGTCAGAATGGCCATTATTAAAAATTCAAAAAACAATAGATGCTGGCACAGATATGGAGAAAAGGGTATGCTTATACATTGTTATTGGGAATGTAAATTAGTACAACCTTTATGGAAATTGGTATGGAGATTTCTTGAAGAACTAAAAGTAGATCTACCATTTGATTCAGCAATTATACCACTAGGTATCTACCCAAAGGAACAGAGGTCATTATATTAAAAAGACCTCTGCACCGCATGTTCATCGCAGCACAATTCACAATTGCAAAGATGTGGAATCAACCTAAATGCCCATCAACCTATCAGTAGATAATGAAAAATGTGGTATAGATACACTATAAAATACTATCCAGCCATCAAAAAGTATGAAATAATGTCTTTTGCAGCAACTTGGGTGGAATTAGAGAATATCATCGTTTTGTTTTTGTTTTTGTTTTGAGTTGGAGTCTCACTCTGTCACCCAGACTGGAGTGCAGTGGGGGCTCCGGCCACCGCAGCCTCGACCCGCTGGGCTCTGGCTATCCTTTCGCCTCAGCCTTCCAAGTAGCGGGAATTATAGGCGCGTGCTACCACGCCCGGCTAATTTTTTGATTTTATTGTAGAGATGAGGTCTCGCCTGCCCAGGCGGGTCTCAAACCCGCGGGCTCAGGCAATACCACTCACCTCAGCCTCCCAAAGGCATGGGATTATAGGCTGAGCCACCGAGCCTGGCTGGAGAACATCATCTTAAGTGAACTAACTCAGAAACAGAAAACCAAACTCCTTGTAATGTTCTCACTTGTAAGTGGGAACTAAAACTAAGGATCTGCAAAGGCACAGAGAATGCTATAATGGACACTGGGGGCTCAGAAGGGCGAGGATGGGAAGGGGTGGATGGATGAAAAGTCACCTATCAGGTACAATGTGCACAGGTTAGGATGGTGGGTACACTTAAAGCCCAGACTTCCTCGCCACCATACAAAGCAACCATGCAACCAAAAACTCTTTGTACCCCCTGAAGATATTGAAATAAATAAAATAAAAAGAAAAATATCAAATAGTAAAATATTTTGAAATGAGGCATCTAGTCTGGAGTAACAGCATGAATTTTGATGCTATGTACATGTAGATTCCAGGCTAGATTCTGCCACTCCCTAGTTGTATAATCCTTGGGAAGCCACTCTACTTTTCTGTCTAGTGTCCTTATCTGTAAAATGGGGATAAAATACATGCTTATTGTTTATAATGAAGATTAACTGTTTATAATGTTATATTATTGTTTAGAATGAAGATTAACTGTTTGTAGAGAGCTTTGTATTATAACTGCACTCAGTGGTTAACTACCTCCAGTGCCAATTGTTGCTATTACCAGAAAATAATCTAGGATATAAAAATCAGGATATTCAGGGAGATGGCTGCAAACCCTGATTTGCTTGATGCAAACCTTGATCTGTTTTGAGGAAATTCACCAACCGACTTAGGATCTTGACCAAGACACTGCTGATCTCTGGGCCTCAGTGCCATGTCTATATCATGAGTGAGATAGAATGGGTACCCTCTGCTTCATTCATTTACTCAACAGTTTGGAAGCACTTGCTGTGCGTCAATCCCCGGGTTAGGAGCTGGAGACACAAAGATGAGAGGTCTGACTTTTCCCTCAAAGGTGACCCAGTCTCTGGGAGGTGGTGAAGACAAACGAGATGGTCAGTGCTATGAGAGAATGCATTAGGACACACAGAGAAGGGGAAGACATGGATGGGCAATTTATCTACAACGTTTCTGAACATCCTGCAGGTCTTGGATTTCTTCAAGACACTGTCCAGATGGTTCAGAGCTAGGTAAGCAGAGAACAGAGGCTGGGTACCTGATGACGATTTAGGGTTGGCAGGGGAAGTAGGATACCACACTGAGAACATCTCCTCAGAATGTCATAGGCTGCCTCATCTTCTATAAGAGATGTGGTCCTGGGATTGAGCTCAGACTTCAAAAATGGGTTGATGGTTTTGTTTTTGCCATTTAGTGCTGTGTTTAATGGACTTTGAGAAAAAGAAAATCTGTTTTTATATATTATCTTTGGATGGACATCTGTCTCCACCGTGGAAGTTTGATTTTCAGCAGCCTGGCTTGTTAGAGATGGAGGAGGAATTTCTGGCTTTCCGATTGGAAAATGTTTCTCAGACTCTGAGTTTGGGCAACATTCATCCTGCAATTGTTAATAATATATCAAATTAAAAAATGACTTCAGCATTAATGACCAGACAATACAGTATACTGACAATATGGTGTACCTATATAAACACTTAGCGATGCTGTATAAAATATGACAAACATTCTATTTAAGTTCATAGCTGACTTTACAGGAAAGGAAGAAAACTTCACATTCCAGGAATTGAGGAATGGCTGGTTGCTATGGTTTGGATATGTCCCCTCCAAAATTCAGGCATTGCCAATGTGATTGTTGAAGAGGTGGAACCTGTGGGAAGTGATTAGGCCATGAGGGCCTCTCCTTTGTTAGTGGGATTAAGGACCTCATAAAAGAGGTTTCATGCTGCATTTGGCTAGCCTGCCCTTCTGCCATCTGCCATTCTAGGGGACATCAAGAAGGCCCTCACTTGTGGGCCAGAGAGAGAATGGGATGTCTTAAAGAAGCCAATAGAACATACACAACTCACAAAACAGACATATCCACAAGGAAAACAAAACATAAGCATAAAACATTACAAAGCCCCATCCTAATATAGTAACTTTAGAAAATAAAAAATAAAGTAAAATAAAAAAAGAATGGCTGAGCATGGTGGCTCACACCTGTAATCCCAGCACTCTGGGAGGCCAAGGTGGGAGGATTGCTTGAGCCCAGGAGTTTGAGACCAGTCTAAGCAACATAAAGAGACCTCATCTCTATAGAAAATAGAAAATTTAGCTGGGCATGGTGGTATATGTCTGTAGTTCCAGCTACTTGAGAGGCTGAGGCAGAAGGATTGCCTGAGCCCAGGAGGTCAAGGTGAGTCATAATCATGCCACTGTACTCAGTCCAGGTGACAGAGTGAGACCCTATCTCAAAAAAAAAAAAAAATTCTGTTCCACAGATGAGAAGCAACGAGTGCGAGAACATCAACAATTCCCAAAACCAAAGTGTTTCGACATCCACAAAGGATCCTGCCAGCTCCTGAGCAATGGATCCTAACCAGAACACATTGTTCCTAATGTTAGATATAGAATCCCAAATACGGGTGGCAAAGAGATTCAGTGAGATCCAAGAGAAAATGAATACCCAAATCAAACAGGACAAAAAAAAAAAAACAACAACAAAACAGTCTAAGAAGTGAAAGCTGGTTTGGCCATCCTGAAAAAGGACCAAACTGAATTTCTGGAAATGGAGAATTCACTTCAGGAATTTTAAAACACAATCACAAACCTTAATAGCAGACTTGACCTGAAAGAAGAAAGAATTTCAGAATTTGAAGACCTAATTCAGCTCAGTCAGACAAAAATTTTAAAAATGAACAAAGCCTTTAAGAGGTATGGGATTATGTAAAGAGACCAAATCTACATTTAATCAGCATTCCAGAGAGAGAAGGGGAAAATGAAAGCAACCTGGAACAAGCTTTATAAGATATTGTTCAAAAAGACATCCCTTATCCTGCTAGAGAAGCTTCCATACAGATATAAGAAATTCAGAGAACTTCAGTGAGGTACTACATGAGACAACTATCCCCAATACACATCATCATCAGACTAGCCAAGATCATCATGAAAGAAAAAGGCAGCTAGAGAGAAAGGACAGACTACTTACCAAAGGAAACCCATCATATTAACAGCAAATCCTTACAAGTCTGAAGAGTTTGGGGGCTCATTTTTAGCAATCTTAAAGAAAAGCAATGCCAGCCAAGAATTTCTTACCCTACCAAACTATGCTTCATAAAGGACAATTAAAGTCTTTCTCATACAAGCAAGCACTAGAGGGAATTTGTCACCTCCGTACCAGCCCTACAAAAGATACTTAAAATAGTTTTAAACATGGAAATGAAAGAATGATACCTCCTAACACAAAAGCACATACAAGCATGCAGCTTACAGACCATACAAGTCAATCACAAAGCTGAGAACACAAAACGACTTCTTAACAATATGACAGGGGCAAACCCTTACACATCAATAGCTGATATGAATGTTAACAGATTAAATGCAACATTTAAAAAGCAGAGTGGCAAATTGGATTAAAAAAATAAAACATGGTCTGTTCTTCCTCTGTCTTCAGGAAACCCATCTTACTTCTAATGACACCTATAGGCTCAAAGTATAGGGATGGAGAAAGATCGTCTATGCAAATGGAAAATTTAAAAAAAGCAAGGGTCACTATATTCTTATTTTAGATAAAACAGACTTTAAACCAATAAAAGTAAAAAAGGACAATGAAGGACACTACCTAATGATAATAAAGGGCTCAATTCAACAAAAAAAATATTTATCTTAAATATATATACACTTAACATAGGAGCTTGAAGATTTATAAAACAATTTCTACTTAACTTAGGACATAGACAGCCACACAATAATAGTGAGGGTCTTTAACATCCTGCTTACAGCTTTAGATAGATCATCAAGGCAGAAAACTAACAAATCTGAGACTTCAGTTAGATACCTGGCCAATTAGATCTAACGGACATCTACAGAACACTCTACCCAGCAAACACAGAATATACATTCTTCTCATCTGCACATGGAATATACTCTAAGATCAACCATGTATTTGTCATAAATCCAACCTGAATAAATTCCAAAAAGTCAAAATCATACCAAGCATATTCTCTGACCAGAATAAAAATAGGTATCAACACCAAGGAGAACCCTCAAAAACACACAAATACATGGAAATTAAATAACTTGCTCCTCAATGATTATTGGGCAAAAACCAAAATCAAGACAGAAGTAAATAGATTCTTAGAAACAAATGAAAATAATGATACAACATACCAAAACCTCTGGGATGCCTTTCCATCTGTGCCAAGAGGGGAGTTTATAATATTACATGCCCACATCAAGAAAATAGTGAGATCTCAAATAAACAGTCTAATGCCACGTCTAAGGGAACTGGAAGAACAAGAACAAACTAGACCCAAAGCTAGCAGAAGAAGAGAAAAAACCAAAATCAGAACAGAAATAAATGAAATTCAGGCCAAACAAAATAAAAGAAAACAAACCATACAAAGGATCAATGAGTAGAAAAGCTGGTTCTTTGAAAGTATAAATGAGATTGACAGTCTCCTGGTCTGGCCAGATGGAAGAGAGAGAGAGAGAGAGAGAGAGAGAGAGAGAGAGCGAGAGAGAGAGAGAGAGAGAAAGAGAAAATGAATTTAAATACAATAAGAAATGAAAAAGGGGATGTTACAACTGATTCTGAAGATATACAAAAGGTTCTCAGACATTTTTATAAACATCTGCACGTGTGTAAGAGATCTACAGGAAATAGATAAATTCCTGGAAACCTCCCAAGATTGAAACAGGAAGAAATTGAAACCCTGAACAGACCAACAATAAGCCATGAAATTGACTTATTAGTTTAAAAAACCTGCCTACTAAAAAAGGCTTCAGACCAGAATTCTATCATACATAAAAGGAAGAGATGGTATCAATCCTACTGAAAGTATTCAAAGAAAAAGAGAAGGAAGGACTCCTCCCTAACTCATTCTACAAAGCCAGTATCATCCTGATACTAAAAAATGGCAAAGATACAACAAAGAAAGAAAACTACAGGCCAATATCTCTGATGAACATAGATGCAAAAATCCTCAACAAAATACTAGCAAACCTCATCCAATAGCGCATTACCAGGATCATTCATCATAACCAGGTGGGTTGTATTCCCAGGATGCAAGGCTGATTCAACATATGCAAATCAATAAATGTAATCCACCATACAAACAGAAGTTAAACCAAGAACCACATGATTATCTAAATAGACACAGAAAAAGTATTTGATAAAATCCAACATCCCTTCATGATAAAACCCCAGCCATTTAGGTATGGAAAGTTCATTCCTCAAAATAATAAGAACTATCTATGATAAACCCACAGTCAAAATCATACTTAATGGGCGAAGTTGGAAGCATTCTCCCTAAGAACCAGAACAAGACAAGGATGTCCACTCTCACCTCTGCTATTTAACATAGTCATGGAAGTCCTAGCCAAAAGGATCATGTAAGAGAAAGAAATAAAATTATCTAAATAGGAGAATAGGAAGTTAAATTACCTCTCTTCGCAGATGTTATGATTCTATACCTAGAAAACCCAAAAGAGTCCACCAAAAAACCTCCTAGCACTGATAAATGACTTCAGTAAAGTCTCAGGACACAAAATTAATGCTCAAAAATCAGTTGCATTTCTATACACCAACAACAAACAGGCTGAGAACCAAATCAAAGATGCAATCTCATTCACAATAGCAACAAAAAAAGGAAAATACCTCAGAATACATCTAGTCAAAGATGTAAAATATATCTAAAACAAGAACTACAAACACTGCTGGAAGAAAAAGATGACAGGAACAAATGAATAAATATCCCATGCTTATGGATTGGAAGAATTGATATTGTTAAGATACTCTTGCTGCCTAAAGCAATCTACAGATTCAACACATTTCCTATCAAACTACCAGAATCTTTTTTCAAAGACCTAGAAAAGATAATACTTAAATTCATATGGTAGCAAAAAAGAGCCTGAATAGCCAAAGCAATCCTAAGCAAAAAGAACAAAGCTGGAGGCATCAAATTGCCATTCTTCAAACTTTACTACAAGGCTATAGTAATAGTAACAGCATGGCACTAGTACAAAAAAAGACACATAGACCAATTGAACAGAATAGAGAACCCAGAAATAAAACCACTGACCTACAACCAACTCACCTTTGACAAAGTCAACAAAAACAAACATTGGGGAAGGACACCCTATTCAGCAAATGGTGCTGGAAAAAACTGGCTAATCATATGCAGAAGAATGAAGCTGGCCCCCTACTTAGCATTATATACAAAAATTAACTCAAAATGGATTAAAGACTTAAATGTAAGACCCAGAACTATAAAAATCTTACAAGAAAACCTAGAAAGCACTCTCCTGGACATCAACCTATGCAATGACTTCATGACTAAGCTCTCAAGAGCAAAGACAGTGAAAACTAAGATTGGCAAGTGGGATCTTATCAAGTTAAAAAGCTCTGTACAGCAAAAGAAACCACAACAGAGTAAAGAGAACTCACAGAATGGGAAAAAATATTTGCAAATTGTGCATTAGACAAAGGTCTAATATCCAGAATCTATAAGACACTCAAATGAATCAACATTAAAAAAACCAAATAACTCCATTAAAAAGTGGGCAAAGAAACGAACAGACACTTCTCAAAGGAAGACATATAAGTGGCCCACAAACATATGAAAAAATGCTCAACATCAGTCATCATCAGAGAAATGCAAATCAAAACCACAATGAGATACCATCTTACACTGGCCAGAATGTCTATCATTAAAACATTAAAAAAACGGATGGTACTGGGAAACTATGGGGGGGAGGGGGATGGGATTAACAGTAGCAAATATCTGTCGGGGGATGGGAAAACACTTCTTATCTACAGGGTGCCTGAATGAAACGTCATTGTACACCTAACCCTTAACTGTACCCCACAAAACCATAATAAGAAATACTGATTAATGAAAAAAAAAAAAAAGATCAAAAAACAAAAACAACAACAACAACAACAAAAAAACATTAAAAAAACAAAACAAAACAAAAAACAAGCGGGTATGGTGGTTCAAGCCTGTAATCCCAGCACTTTGGGAGGCCGAGGCAAGGGGATTGCCTGAGCTCAGGGGTTCGAGACCAGCCTGGGCAACTTGGTGAGAGCTTGTCTCTACAATAAAGCAAAAAATAAGCCTGGCATGGTGGCGCGGGCCTATAGTTCCAGCTACTTGGAATACTGAGGTGGAAGGATTGCCTGAGCCCAACAGGTCAAGGCTGTGGTGACTGTGAGCATGCCACTGCACTTCCAGCTTGGGTGACAGAGTGAGACTCCAACTCAAAAACAAAAACAAAAACAAAACACAACACCAAAAAACAGATGTTGGTGAGGCTGTGGAGAAAAGAGAATGCTTATATACTGTTGGTGGGAATGTAAGCTAGTTTAACTCCTATGGAAAGTGTTTTGTATATTTCTCAAAGAACTAAAAATATATTTGCCATTTGACACAGAAATCCCATTACTTGAGTATATACCTAAAGGTATATACTACCAAAAGAACATTTGCACTCATATGTTTATTGCAGCACTATTCTCAGTAGCAAAAACATGGACTCAACCTAGGTGCCCATCAGTGGTGAACTGGATAAAGAAAAAGTGGCACATATGCACCATGGAATTCTACACATCTATAAAAAAGAACGAAATGTCATTTGCAGCAACATTGGTGTGACTGAAGCCCATCTTTTTAAGCAAATTATCTCAGAAACAGAAAACTGAATACCACATTTTAAGTGAGTGAGAACCCAGAAATAAAACTACTGACCTACGGCCAACTCACCTTTGTCAAAGTGAGAGCTAAACACTGTGCATACATGGGTACAAGGATGGGAGCAACTAAGGGAGGGGGGCAGAAAAGGCAGAAAAGGGTTGAAAAACTGCATCAGGTACCATGTTCACCATCTGCAGGGAACTCAATAGAATATTGTATCATGCCATACACCTATGTAACAAACCAGAACATGTACCCCTTGAATAGAAAATAAAAAGAAAGTACTTCAGAAAGAAGAAAACACACAAAAAGAAATCAACGTAGAAAACTTGGTATTGCCATTGTAGCTAAAGATGAATTCATAGGGGCTTATTGTATTTACTTTTTACGTTCACATTTGTTTGAAAATCTTTGTAATTTTTTATTTTTAGTTGACATGATAATAGTACATATTTACAGAATACAGAGTGATATTCTGATATATGTATACAATGTGTAATGATCAAATCAGGGTTGTAATAAACATTTAAAAAAATTAAGATGGTAGTAGATTCTATAGCCATCTAACCCATTGTTTTCAGAAATATAAAAAAAAAATTGCCTCCCATGCTTTCTTTCTCAAGAAACTACTTGAGGACTTGTTATATCAAACAAGGAGAAAACCAAGAAAGAGGAAGACCTGACCTGAGATTTGAGGAACCAGATTCTAGCACTGGAGAGAATGGGAGCAATTCCCCAAATGATAATTACTCTATGTTAAAGGCTGAAAACCATAAAACCACCTAGTGTAGATGATTTCAGCATCTAATTTTTGAAAAAAAAAAAACACAAAAAAACTTCTTTTCATGCAAGGCCAAAGATGTACCACTAAACCATTGATATATAAGTAATTGCTAGTAGTATCCCTTTAAAAATTTATCATAACAAATATTAGAACATCCTAGAGTGAACAGTTTTGAGACTTTGTTGTTGCCTACATGTAGAACTCATTTAACCTCTCTCTGTTGTAGGACAGAGAGGGGAGAATTGCTGGAGCAGTGTAGCAATGACCTTGTGTGACCTTGTGTAGGCAAAACAAGGGGATGCAGTGCACTAGTCAGAGGATAAGCTTAAGATGGGAAAACAGAAAGCCCCTCTGTTTTCTGGGGTAACAGGTGGGAAGGTAGAGTGGGTGTGTGGGGATGCTGCCAAGGAGGTAGATCTAGTGTTGAGTGGTTGTGGATGTCTTCTTTTCAAGTAGGAGGTAAATCACTATCCCCATTTTCTTCAAAAGCAGAAAGCAGCTCAGGGAGTTTATACAACCAGCAAGGGGCAGAACAGCCACAATTCAGGATTTCTGACCACAAATCCAGTTCCAAGTTTATTAGCACTCCCTACCTCCCTGCAGCCTTCAAATAAGGAGGTAGGTGTCCTTGGTTGCTAGTCTGAGCATTTTGAAGGGGAGTAGTCAGCTTCACTCATGTAGGTGCACACTAAGTATCTCTGATTCAAACAGAAGATGTGGACCACTTATATAATAGATAAGCATCAACTAAGGAAAGCAAGCTGATAGGTGATTTTCATGCGTAGCTGAGGCTGAGCCTCACTTGGCTGGGGTAGCACTTCTCAAACTTGAAACACCTGGAAAATCTTGTGACCCCCCACATGTTCTGATTTAGGATGTCTACAGGGACAGCCTGAAATTCTGCATTTCTAATAATCTCCCAGGTGATGCTGATGTTGCTGGTCCACGGATCAAAAAAAGCAAGGAACTGATAGGTGGAGACAATCTGAATGTTTATCAACAGGTAGGTCAACAAGATGTGGGATGACCATATAAAGGCCGTAAGAGGAATAAGTGCTGATACACGCTACAACTACAACAGGGATGAGCCTTGAAAACATTACATGAAGTGAAAGAAGCTACTCATGTCAGATGACATAGTATATGACTCTATTCATAGTAAATGTCCAGAATAAGCAAATCCACAGAGATGGAAAGTAGATCAGTGGTTGCTGGAGGCTGGGAAGTTTGGAGAATGGGTAGTAGCTGCTAGTGGGTACTGGATTTCCTTCTGGAGTGATGAAAATGTTCTGGGACTAGATTGCACAACCTTATGAATATACTTAATGTTACTACAGGAATGGTAAATTTTATGCTATGTGTATTTTACCACAATAATAAAAATAATAATAAGAAGAAAGCAAAGAACTGGTCTCTTTAGTTTTGGCATTCTATAGTTCTAGGGATTAAGGGTTAACAGAGAGGTAAACAGCTCTCTGCTCAAGGAGGAAGAGATGGGCTTCTTGGAGAGAAGACTTGGTAGGTTTCCCAGAGGGAAATCCTCTATCTTGTGGAAGAGAGTGGAGCGACTTGGCACAGTGATGCATTCACAGATGCTTGGGGCCGTGGAGGAGTAGTCTGTGAGTGATCCCAGTCAAAAATCGATCAATCAATCACATCCTTGCATCTCCACAGAGTCTCTTTTTTGTACCTACCCCTGATATCAGGAAGATGGAAAAAATCACTCAGCTTTGTTCAATGTCTAATAGAGCTCACAGTCTAATAGAAAAGACTCCCATGTGGGTCAGAAAATGATTAAGACAGGCCCTGTTGAGGATCAAACTGCAATGTCCAGGCCCTGAGGTTGGAGATGGTCTTAGGTGATTGGAGCGTGGGGAATGGTCAAGGAGGTTCCCTGAAGGGCTGGGCACAAATGAAATTCAGTTATGTGTGCAAGTCACTAAAATATTTTTTTGAACAAAGCAAGCATTTTACATATCCATACTATGTAAAATTGGGACCAGAACCTGCCTTTCATGTAACACTTTTGGGAATGTAGACTAGCTATTGGCACCATTAGAAATTTACTAATTGCTACTCACCATATGGTGGGCATACTTGTTTCCTGGAATAATTTGCTTGCAATAAGAACAGTAGATTTTTGTTTCAGGAGTTGACATTCTTTCTCCTGAATAAGTACAGAAAACACCACAAATGATTGCCCTTGACAATGACTAGCCCAACTTTCCCACAACTGCCTACACGGCCTATACTCATGAATATGAACTGCCCCCAGGCCTGCCTGGCCTTGAGTTTCCAGTACTACCAGTGTCCTGAACCACACAGGTATCCCTTGAGGGATTTCTTTATGGCCACAGATGAGGCCCACTTGGGGCAGTAGCTGCCCTGATGGAGAGATATTTTCCTGGAACAGGATGGGTTTCTAAGATGAAGGGAGCTCTAACCCTGATGACACTCCTGTTGGATCTGATTGCCCTCTCATTCAACCAGTTTCCAAGCTCTGTGATCAGATGAGGTGTTGATTGTATATATCTTTGTTGATGGTGTTAAAGCTATGTTATGTTGTGTTACATTGATGAAATTGTGTTGCATATTGTGTTGAAGGCTAGCTATGCTGAAATGAAGGAAATGTACATGAATCTTGTACTTTCCAGTTTCTCACTGGCCAATTTTGACCTTGGGTATATAGTTTACCAGGAGAGAGTTACTGTCCAAGGGTTTTAGACTTTCTCCCATGTTATCAAAACAGCAAATGAAATCAACAAAAGATCTACCACATTGATGAGTGTATCCTCAGTAAATATACCCTCATAAAGAGGTAACTGGGTTGGGTTGGGCACAGTGACTCATGCCTGTAATCCCAGCATTTGGGGAGGTAATGGTGGGAGGATTTCTTGAGCCCAGGAGTTTGAGACATGCCTGGGCAACATAGCAAGACCTTGTCTCCGCAGAAAATAAAAAAAAATTAGCCAGGTGTGGTGGTGACAGATACTTAGGAAGTTGAGGTGGAAGGGCTTGAGCCAAGGAGGTTGAGGCTGCAGTGAGCTTGTGCCAATGCACTCCAGCCTGGGAGACAGAGGGAGACTCTGACTCAAAAAAAAAAAAAAGATAACTAGGTCAAGAGAACATAAAATGGTACCAGGGAGACAATACACAGGCCCAAAGTCCAGGAGCCGCAGCTAGCTCTGTTCCGGCCATTGCTGATAGTGGAGAAAGCTCTAGAGTTGGTGCCAGAAAACATGGATGTCCATTTTTATTTCTGCCTCTAGCAAGCCCCTGCTTTATTCTGTGTGTAGGTTTCTCATATGTAAATAGATACAGGTCTGGCGGGCTAGGATTGTGCTGGAGGAGCCTATTTTCTAGGGCTCCCCATGGCCTCCTCACTCATTTGTGTGACTTCCAGGGCCCACCCTGGCCTTCTGGTCTCTCTGGACCAGTCATCTGATGATGAGCAGACGCATAAGAAGGCCACTCTGATGCATGGTTAGAACCAGAATAGCCAGATGAGTTGAGACCCACACAACAAATATCCTTACCATCTGTCCTATTGAGAGTTTCCATCCCTTGCATCCCATCCAGGAGAGGCTCTGGCATTTGAAGTGTCTGTCTTCCACCCCAGCCTGTGTCCTCACCTTTCCCGAGCCAGGCCTCTTTGCTCTGACAGACATTTTTGTGCTGGGCCAGCACTCGGAGCATGATGTACAGGCCACAGTCTGGGCAGAACTCTGTCTGTTTGCCACAGTAGGACTCGTGGACCTTCAGCTTGTTGAGCTGCACAGCCAGGTCGCAGAACTGACACTCAGTGGGGCGCTCCTGGAATTTCTTGGCCTGTGGGAGGCAGTAGGAAGAGCCTGATTGGTGGCCTCTTTGCAGGCAGATCAGGGATGTGTGCCCATCTCCCTAGGGAAGTGAAACCAGTAAGAAAAAGCAGATGAGAAGGGCCAGAGTGAGGGACTGCCCTCTGGAAATCTGGCCTCTCTTGTATTCATGGACCATGGAAAGCCCTTCTGACCAGCTTCTGTGGGTCAGCAGGACCTCTGTCTCTGTGGTGGGCTAGTTTGCCACTGCTCTCTGACCCTACTGGTGGAAATTTCTATTAAAATTGTCTTAGGCTGGGCGCGGTAGCTCAAACCTGTAATCCCGGCACTTTGAGAGGCCGAGACGAGAGGATTGCCTGAGTCCTGGGGTTCAAGACAAACCTGGGCAACTTGGTGAGACCTTGTCTCTACAATAAATTTTTTTTTAAAAGTTGGGCATGGTAGCACACACCTGTTGTTCCAGCTACTTGGAAGGCTGAGGCAGAAGGATAGCCTGAACCCAGCAGGTCAAGGTGTGGGGGCCGTATGGTGTTGCATGTGTGGGCAACAGAGTGAGACTCTGACTAAAAAAAAAATTGTCTTAAAGGAGAAAGCACACATGATACTCACTTCATGAAATTCCAGCAAGGGCTTCTGCATGCTTTGCTGACACATTGCACCTGACCTAAGCACACACAGAGACAGAGAGAGAGAGAGAGAAAGAGAGAGAGAGAAAGAGAGAGAGAGAGAGAGAGAGAGAGAGAGAGAGAGAGATGTGGGTTGCATCTAGCCCTCATTGCCTTTCCCACATTGGCTCATGGAGTTCCAGGTTTGGGTCTGTGAGCTCCTGAAGGACAGGGACCAGGTGTGTCACTACCTCAATCTCCCTCTAGCACCCAGCCTGGTGTTCAAGAAGGGTTTGCTAGACCAGCTTGAGTTGAAATGGCTGAGCTCAATCTCTGGAAAGACAGATGAGGGGAGGGGCCCCAGGAGAGATGGACAAGAAAAGATAGGAAAAAAAAATCAGCTCAACATGACTGTCTCCTTGGGTCCCACTTTGCACTTCCCCTCTTCACAAACCTGAAAAGTATATCCAGCCTTTCCTGAAACAGGACCCCTTGCCTTGGCCAGGCCCACAGCCTGTAATGTCCGGGAAGGACAAGATGGGAAAGCTGGGAGTAGGCTCAGCTTAGTGGAA
The DNA here is from genome assembly GCF_000164805.1 of Carlito syrichta. Taxonomy (NCBI): domain Eukaryota; kingdom Metazoa; phylum Chordata; class Mammalia; order Primates; family Tarsiidae; genus Carlito; species Carlito syrichta. Next base: position 15,574 of record NW_007255903.1, on the reverse strand, counting down.
GAAAGGGAGGATTCCCACATACTCTTCACCGGGCTGCAGGTAGAGGGACTAAATGACTTCTCTGGCAGCCACATGAGTCACTGCAGGGAGGACTGGACCCTTGCCCTGGCTCCCAGACCCCCGTCCTCCTGCCATTCCCTCACCTGCTGGTGCTTGTCCCTGCAGTGCTCCTCCATCTTCACCCTGGGGATGGGCTCCTCACACTCTGGGCATATGACCAGGAACTGCAGGCAGTGGGCCTCATGGAGGGCAAAGTGGGCAGAGGCCATGCTTCTTTTGCTGCAGGATCAATGGGCGCCGGCGGGGTTGGGGGGGGAGGGAATAGAACTATTTTCGTGGTATAAAACATGGAACCATATTTCACATCCAGGACTAGATCTTCAGAGGCCTTAAGCACTGCAAATATGATGATGATGACACCACCTGCCCTACCCTCCCTATGTTGGTCCAAGATCAGAACAAGGAACAAGGAACGTGTAAGCTCTACAAAATTCTTACACTGTCCAGGGAGGTGAGTAGGAAGGAGCAGGAAGGAGAGATGACAAAGGGGCACGAGGCAACTATTGGGGTGAAGGATAGCTTCATTATCTTCACCGTGGGGATGGTGTCATGGATGTATATATTAATAACATATTTAAAATCTTATCAAATGCTACACTTTAAAATGTCTATGTCAATTATACTTCAGCAAAGCTGTTTTTAAAATGAAGCAAGTGCCAAATTCTTTCAAACATTTTTTCTGGTGCCCCTGCTTGGCACACGTCAGTTAGTAAGGCAGCCCTGCCATGCCCGTACTTTCTGCCTGGACAGTGTCAACTTCCAGCAATCTTCAAAGCAAGAGCTTCCCAAGTCTCTGAAAGGGAGGGCCATTCCCCCTCCAGCTTCCCCTGTACTGACCCACAGAGGGCCCAGGTCGCTTCTTGGAGACCCCAGAGAATGAAGTCGTCCGAGCCTCCCACTTCTGAGACAGGCATTCTTCTTTAACAAACCTCTTCACCAAGGAATACCTCCTACTGTTTCCATCAGCCCTTGTTTGTGGCAGCTTGGGAGAAAAACTTGTTGCCTGTAGCCCTAAAGGCCCAAAGGACACCTGGCAGTCAAAGCCTCACTCCTCTTGGTCTGAGCAAGCTCTTTGCTTCTGCTCTGTCCAGGTAGATGGTGCACAGGCTGTGTCTCCCCTTCCTCTGTTCTTTCCCCTCTGCCTGGTCTGGCCCCTTTCCCCTCTGCTCTTCTTCCTGGGCTGGATGAGAGACCAGAGAACTCAAAGGGAGCAAAGTTCTCTGGGGAGGATCCACTTGATCCCTGCCACAGGTAGGGGGCTTTGAGTGTGAGCCTCTTTGGTCAGGGTCTCCTCCACTAGAGTTGTGGTCCTGGCCTCCTGCTTTGCCCTCCCTGCCCTTCCCACAGTCCCCTCTCAAGGTGAGCGTGGGAATAGCCCTGAAGAATCTCTGTGGGCCTCCTTTCTTTCTAAGAATGGTATGAGCCTGGGCACAGTAGCTCATGTCTATAATCCCAGCACTTTGGGAGGCCGAGGTGAGAGGATTGCCTGAGCCCACGGGTTCAAAACCAGCCTGGGCAACTTGGCGAGTCCTCATCTCTACAATAAACCAAAAAATTAGCCGGGCATGGTGGCATGTGCCTGTAGTTCCAGCTATTTGGAAGGCTGAGGCGGAAGGAACGCCTGAGTCCAGCAGGTCAAGGCTGCAGTGGCCGGGAGCGTGCCACTGCCCTCCAGCCTGGGCGACAGAGTAAGGCTCCTGCTAAAAAAAAAAAAAAAAAAAGAATGGCATGAAGACCATATTACCAGAATCTCAATTAGGATCCAAGATCTGACAAATATGAGTAACCCAGTAAGGACAATTGGCCTGGCTTTTTTATTTCAAGACTGTCCTAGAAAGTATAAAATTTGGGAGGGATAGGGGAGACAGCCTCACCCAGAGATGTCCTAAGTGTAAATCCTCCTACCCTGGGGGCCCACAGTTCCCACTAGCTTGTCCTCCTAGGTGTTTTTATATCAGGGCCATTTTCTCCTCACTTTGGGAACAGACTTTTCCTGCCTGCCCATCTCACCAGCCCACCCAGAGTTAGCCATTAGAGAAAGTGCCTTCTTACCAGTTCCTGCACACCTGGAAGGCTCTTTCCATGTTCTGGTCTCTGGAGTCTTTCTGAGTTTCGTTTCCTGCAGACAAGGGTACAAAACTGAAAGTGTTCTAGCAGCCCAGCCCACAGCTTCAGGGAGGGAGGAGATTTTCAGAACTCTCGGCTCAGGGTTGCTCTGGGGTTCCTGTGGCTGGATACTCCCAGAAAGCCCCTCTGCAGCACAGCCAGCCCCTGCCATCTCCTTCGGACTGTGTTGTCACCCTGTGCTGCTGCCATGGGCAGAGTCTACCACCCTGAAGTGAGAGCCAGAGGTCAGGCTTCCCCAGGCAGCAGCTTATCCCCTCACCCCAACTGGCTTCACTCTATCTGGGTCTCCATCCCTTTTCCCGAACCATTGCTCTCCCACCCCTTTCCTGCTTCTCCCTGGGCCTTCCTCTGCAGGAAAGAGGGAACTGCTGCCTTGAACTTAAGGGCTGCTCTCTAAAAGTGGCTCCAGGACTTCCCGTGCTCTGCTCTGGTCTCAGTCAGTGGTGACTTTGAAAACAGAGTCTGCTAAGGAACTGGGGATATGGGGTAGTGTGAGCCCAGAAAAAGTGTTTAAAGTCACATCCTGGGAGTGGAGTCACATACCATTTGACAGCTTGGTGGTCTGGGATGACTACCTAGCTCCCTGACCTTCTCCTCTCTCATTTGTAAAATAATTATAGCAAATACTAATGTAATATAAAGGTGACAGGCACTTTCTATTGAGGTGATTCTATTATCATCTTTAGATGAGGAAACTGAGGCATGAAGGGGTTATGTGACTTGCACAAATCACACAGCCAGTAGGCAGTGTAACTGGGTTTTGCACCCAGGCAGTGTGGTCCTAGGCTTGTCTCTCCTAGAATGGTCATAGGGTCAGGAGATCTGCATTCAAATCCTGACAGTGTGATTAATTAGCAGCTTGAGTCACTGTAGTCTTTCTGGGCTTCTCTGATTCCTCGTGTATTGGACTGCACTGGGGACCTAGGGCACTTTGAGAGTCTAGATGCTCTCAGAAGTTGTGTGCAAAATTGCCCTCATATGAGGATGTGCCTTTTCATGGGGAGGCACCAATATTTTTATCAGACTCTCAAAAGGGGTCCGCACTTCCAGACAGTTATGAACAACTAGTCGAGTTGACCGAAAGTTTTGGAACCATTGCAATTCAAAGAAACCATGTTGTCTGTTAAAGGTCAACACATGTCTAAAATAACAGAGATGCATAGCAGAATCAAGTGGATATAGAACATCAGCAAGTTTGTCTACTTGTGTTTGTCCCCTCCCCCCACCGGAAGAATCATGGTGCAATTAGTTAGAGAAATAAAAGTGATAAAACAGTGTATATAACAATGCAGTGAGAACTGAGAAAATTTGTAATTGCCACCCCATTAGAAACATTTGGATATTATGTACTCCATGTAAAAGGGAGTTTAATGTATACTTCTATTTCCCAAACTTTATTCATTAAAAAAAGTCAGTTTTCAACTGCTTCAATATTCACCTTTATTGTTTTATGAGCACAATTAATATATTAGTGTACACTTGGGGAATTTTGATTGTGGTTGTACACATTTGTATTTCAGTGTCAGCAAGCACACCAGATACATAGCTTTACAATAGCTGATACATACGTAGCAGCTTACCACTAACGCATAAAGAACTTCAAATGGATGTTCAGAATGTCAGAAATCTAAAAGCAATCTCTGTGGTGGGTATGGGTGATAATTACTAGAAGCATTTAGCACGGAACCAGGCCATTTATGGGGTTCTTGGTGCTGGAGGTGGGAGAATGGTAGCTCCCAAGCTTATGTGCACGTTGGAATCGTTTGGGAAACTTAAAGAAAACCATGGATGCCTGCCCAATCCCAGGCACTAGTCCACACGTGGACACGTGGCCTGAGTTTCAGAGATTTTACAAGATCCCAGGTAATTCCAATGTGCAGAGAAACCGAGAGCCCCTGGTGTAGGAGAGAGATGCTGTTCTGGAAGTCGGGTGTTCAGAGTTCTAGAGCCAGAGCTGTGGCCCAAGTCTTCGGCCCTTGGCTTTGCATCTGAAGAACCAGGGGATGTGAATGAATGAGTTTTATCCCAGAAGTGGAGATGTGTCACATGGGGTCAGTCTTGGCACTCAGGAAAGAAAGATTGGACCCTGTGTTACTGCAGAGAAGAGAGCCAGGATCAGTTGATGGGAGTCCTGGGAGGCCCTGAGTGTCCTTCTAGGCAAGCTACTGTGTCCCTGGATGGACCTGTCAGAGATGGAGGAGAACCGGCCCCAGGAGGGAGGCTGGGAGGGTCTAGGATGCAGTGAGCACTCGGCCCTCAGTCGCTGGGGAGGAGCCAGCTGCCCTGTGGGTGAGCTCGCGGGAAGCCCACTCAAGCCAGGATGCACACAAACTCTTCATGGGAGCCGGCCCAGGGTAGCACACAGGAAGAAAAGGACTGATGTCTTGGGATATGGGAACAGGATGTGGAAGCTGCTTACATTCCCTTCTTGCTCAAGAGATTCACTCTAGTGTGCACCCCCCTGGGGTCGTTAGCATTTTCCCAGACTCCAGAAACAGCTGTGCTAACAGAAGGACTCTAAACTACCATCTTGAGCCATGACAAGCAGACCCAGAGAATTCTTGTGATGTCTGCAAGTTGGGTGGGAGCAACCTCTGTGAAGAGGATCACAGGATTAAGGAAAATGCTCAGACATAGGCTCCAGCCTCCAGGCAGACTCTGAAATTCAGGTGCCAAATGAGAGACAGTGTGGTAATAATGATGATCAGAATGATAGGAGGTAATAGTGAATGACTGCTTCAACATTTTCTATGTTCCAGACACCATACTAAGCATTTTACAGTCATTATCTTTGTTTAAATCTACCCCTCAGCTCTAGTATAAGAGTTAGTAGCTCCGTTTTGCAACTACAGAAAACAGAGGCAAAGACAGGTTAGGCAAATTGCTCAAGGTCACACAGCGAATGTCAGAGCTGGGATTCAAACTGGGTTGATCTAATTCAGGTGTCTGCATACTGGACCAAGACCCCATCCACCTCATCTGACAGCTGGTCGTGACAAGAGCACTGGGCCAGGGGACAGAGAAACCATGGCTGACATCCTGATTCCCCTTCTCATCAGCTGGGCAAGAGCCTTAAATCCTCTGACCTTTGCTTCCTACTCCTGTCTTTCTCCAGGCAGTGTGTAAATATCAACAATAATTTTTTAAAAAATGAAATGTTTTTATACACTGTCCCCTGCTGAGATGCCCGGGAATGAGAGATGGAAAAGAGAGGTGTACAGGTGGGACATCTTAGGAGACAGGAATCTGTGATGGGGAAGTGGGGGTGGAATTAGAAGTGTCAGCAGGGCAGCTATTTCTTATTTCTTGTTTTTGCTGTAAATAATGCCTAATGCTTGCTTAAGAATTCTGGCTCGCATGTAACCATACTTGCACAGAGCTTCCCAACCCCTTCTTCCTGGGGAAAACTTTTAACAAGTTTTCCTTTGGTCTCTTTATCTATAGACACAGCTGCCTAAGGAAGCCAGATGGCCTGCCCCAGGTGCCACAAATGGCCCTGTGACCCCTTGCCAGATACCAGAGGAAGTTCAGATCCACTGAAAGACTGGTGCAGACCAGACCAGACAACCCCCAGTTACTTTTAGCTTCATTAGTATATCATTATGTGCGAAAATACCTCCCCTACAGGGAAATCGCTGCCATTTTGTGTACATGCAACCTACGGGGAAGCATGTTCATGAATCACGCCTGTGCCTCTGGAACTCACCCTGTTGATGCTTGCATACCTTCCCCTCCCTGCCCACAACTCCTCAAAACTCCCACATCCTCCACAGGGAGAGGGTGCCTTTAGAGTATGCGCTCCCCCTTCCCATTCTTTGGCCACTGAATTAAACCCGATTGCCTTTCCAATTGGACAATCTTTCTTTGCCTTTGATGCGAAGAACACAGTTTACGGGTGACAAAAGTGACCATGAGTTGTTTTCCATCTACATCCTAAGTTTCTTCCAAGATGTTTCCTCTTGCAGTCTGTCCCACCCGGCACCACCCTTTCCCTTCCCTGTAAAAATTCCAGCAGTTCTTCAAGACCAACTCCTATGCCACTACCAATATGGGACTCATCCCCTTTGTCTCTGGTGGTGGTTAGGTGTCTGCTGTCTTGACTCATCCCCATCCAACCACAGGTCTAGGCAATTTGAGAGCAAGCTCTTTCTGATTCATCACCCCCATCCCTCACCCCCTGCCTTCCTGGAGAGACCCCACGGGCTTTGTGCTTAGTAGGCAGTGCAGTCTGGGGCTTTGTAGTTGTGGGCAGCCAAATGCTGGCTGACCTGAATGGATGGGAAGAGATGTGTTGTGAGATTGCTAAGCAGAGAGTTAGAACTCTCTCCCCATCCATGCAACACCCTAGAACCCAAGGGCTCTCAAGGCATCAGCAATGGCCATTTTCTTTAGATTTTTCAAGATAACTTGTGATTACATAACTAATGCATGAATATACTTCCTTAAAAAAATAGAATGTCACAAATAAAACAAAATTTCTCTTTGACCACCATGCCTATTCCTGAGCCACTACTATTTTTAATCAGACCATGTATGCAGGAACACTCTGGTTAGCACAAAAGCCTGTCCCCATTCCTACTTCAACATGAATCAGTGCTGTGGGTTTGCATGATTTCATCACCTGCCACTCATCTTTGGCTGGTTGCCAACCTCTCCCCAGCCCTGATCTCATAAAACAAAACAAAACAAAAACAAAAACAATAACTAGAGGAGAAGCGCTCTGTTGTGGGCTTAGAATTCCTTTCCAGAACACTGTGGCTACCCGCCTGGCGGTTGTCAGGAGTTTCCGGCGGTCTCTTTGTGTCCAACTTGTGGGGCAGGGGAGGGGGTGAAGGTTGTCACCGAGAGCTGATCCCTCAGCTGTGATTTGGCCAGGCTGGCAATGTTACCTTCACGGGGAGGGGGCAAAGAAGGGGGAGCAGGAACTCCAGGCTGGACCAAGAAACAGCAATCATAATACACACCCCCATGCATTGTTTTGAGGATCAAAAAAGAAATTGTGTGTGGAAGCTGTACCAGGTTATGAAAAACAGGAGAGAATATTAAAAGATTGTTTTAATAGTTGGCTTTGAGAAAGAATCTCATTTAGGTTTTATTCTTTCAAGGCGTCGCTACGCTAAGGAAGATGATGGATGATGTAATGACAGAGATAGTTCACTTCCCAGACAAAATTATATGGTGGAATCACACACACTTCTGTCGGTCATGCCTTTAGAAGGATCCTGTGGTCAGAATGGGCCTGAGTTCTGTGAGACGTGATCATATAGATTGCAGTCTCCCCAAGTGCAACGTGTTTGGGTGGGAGTTTGTTTTTCAGACCACATGCAATTGCATCAAATGACTAGTCTCTGGGTGGAATTCAAGCCTGGGAATATCTGTGATTGTGTTTGGGGCAGACTCCAGGCCTGGCTGGGTGGCAAAGTCAGGGAATGTCCTGCCGGCTACTGCTTAGTTGGCATGTGAAGGGAAGGAACCTTGTCATTAAACTTGTGGGCAAGAAATAGCAACCCCATGGCGTTCCGTCTGTGTCAGTGGTGGCTAGCACTTTCCCTTTCTTTCTTTCTGTGAGAGGTCTGTTTTCACACATTCATAGTTTGGTTTTTTTCCTAGTTAAAACACTTCCTCATCCACTGCCCCTCCTCACCCCCAATCTATTCCCATCCGTTCAGTAATCACAGCCCAAATGTCAAGGACATTTCAGGACCAGTATTATGAGCCTTTTCCCTCTCCCAGGTGATTGTATGGTGATGGTTATCTCCCAGGTGATCATGGTGTGACTATCTTGATTGTTGCCAAATCTCATGGGACACAAGACTATGTATGTAAAAATTTTGTTGTTGCTTTCTTTGGTGTGAGGGAGTATAAGAGAAAAAAAATCAGATTCTGAGAACCTTTTCACTCTTAGAAATTGATGCTGAGCATGGTGGCTCATGCCTGTAATCCCAGCACCTTGGCAGGCAGAGGCGAGAGAATTGCCTAAGCCCAGGGGTTTGAGACCAGCCTAGGCAACTTGACGAGACCTTGTCTCTACAATAAATCCAAAATTAGCCAGGCATGGTGGCTCATGCCTATAGTTCCAGCAACTTGGTAGGCTGAGGCAGAAGGATTGCTTGAGCCCAGTAGGTCAAGGTTGTGGTGGCCGTGAGCATGCCACTGCACTCCAGCCTGGGTGACAGAGACTCCAACTTAAAAAAAAAAAAGAGGAAAAGAAATTGGGGTGATCTTACAAAGTTAAGTTGTGTTGATGAGCAGCCACTCAGACTCTCATTTTAGAGAATAAGTGGTGTTTTAATTTTAATTTTGAAAAATTTCTACTCTTTGTCTCTATGGACATTTCTTCCTACCCTGTCCTTGACATCATGTGTCTTTCTTACAATGATTTGCACTGGCTCTGAGATCTTATTGTGCCCATCTCCTCCAAACTTTCCATCCATAAAGTCATGCTGGTACCTTAGATTTGGCCGTACTAAGAGTATTTACACCATGGAAATTGATAAATACTATAAATCAGGGCATCCTCATTCCACCCCCCATGAGCTGGTTATTAAACAGCAGCACACCACTGCTTTTCTATTTCAGTAACATGGGTTTTGTGCAGAAGATCAGCGGTAGATAACTGGAAAAAAAGACAAAGTTAAAGAAAATGTTATTGTTCCTTAATATTTATTATGAATATATAAAAATTCATTTGGAGGAGAGGTTATAAGTGTCATCTTTTGCATTTACATGTGAACTTATTTCCTCCAAAAAAGTGAATCAAAGAAGGAATATTAATTGGTTTAAACAAATATGTCAGTACTGATCAGGAAAAAAAATGTGAGGTTGTGCCAAGGTGGTAGAATATTATTTTACAAAGCAGAATGCATGGCCTGGGTTGAATTATTCCAATATTCAAGTTTGCTAGTACAAACTGTAGGGGTAAGATATAGCTTACCATATTAATCACTTAATTTTGTTATTATTTGATGTATTTGACAAATTACCTATATACACTTGGCTTGAGGGCTACAGTCACAAACAAAATAAAGTCTCAGCTTTCAGTGAGCTCATATATCCAGATATAGTCGTACCTATGCATAGATATGATCTATTTTAATTGGATTAGGGGAAGTGATTGGATCAGATCACCTTTATGGAAAGGTAAGACATGAGGGAGTATAAGTGTGTGTGTGTGTGTGTGTGTGTGTGTGTGTGTGTGTGTGTGTGTGTATGTGTATGCTGCATGTTGGGTGAGATAGGAGGGACATTCTAGGCTGAAGGTAGGATATATGGAAGTGGAATAGCACAGTACATTTGGGTAGATACACATCAATTATTTCCTATGAGTATAGCAAGCAATGAGAGTGGATGATCTATTCCTTTTCCTCTAGAAAGCAAGAAGCTCAGGGAGCTGCTTTCAATTCCATATTTTAATTGGCGTTCTTAGTACATAATATTTACTATAATTATAATAAATAACTTGTCAACTTGTATAATTATAGTAAATATACAGCTGAACTTAGGTTTGACACATTATTGTCATTTTTTCCTGTGTCCCCTGTTTTCCTCCTTTCTTGCCTTCTTTTGGATTATTTACACATTTTTTTAAAACTCCATTTTAATTTATCCCTGAGGATGCATCACTTTCCCAGCACATTGATGCATAATCACCAATAAAAGAGATCACCTGAGCCTTGGTGTCAAGACTTTTTATTGAAAATCTGAGTTTCCATACACTTTAATTTCCCCTTCTGGCTAAAGTGCCTTATTTATTTTGTGCTGCAGGTTTTTTGGCAATGCATTCTTTGAATTTTTTAAAATCTAAATATGCCCTTATTTTATCTCAATTCTTGAAAAACATTGGGTTTTCAAGAACTGAGACAAAATAAGGGCATATTTAGATAAAACGAGGGCATATTTTGTCTAAATAAGGGGATATTTAGACAAAATAAGGGCATATTTAGATAAACAAGGGCATATTTAGATAGTTGGGTTGACAAGTTATTTATTTATATTTAGTACTTTTAAATGCTATCTGGTTATCATAGTATCTGGTGAGAAGTCCATGGTAATTGAGTTGTAATTTCCCTGTATGTAATCTGTCATTTTTTTTCCCCTGGCTGCTATTATGTTTTCTTTTTTTCTTGGTTTTCAGCAATTTGGTAATAATTTTCCTAGGGAAAGTTTTCTTCATATTTGTTCTGATTGGGGTTTACTGAACTTCTTATACCTGTAAATTTATGTATTTTGCAAGTTTGGAGAAATTTCATCCATTATTTTGCAGATTTTTTCCTGTTCCGTTCTTTCTCTCTTCTTTTTTGGAACTCTGATTGAAAGTATGTTAGACATTTTAATATTTCCCTACAAGTCCTTGAGTTCTGTTCTATATTTTAAATTTTATTTTCTTCATATTAGATTATTTCTATTGATCTAGTTTCAAATTCACTGACTCTTTCCTCTGTTGTCTTCTATCTGCTGTTAATTTTTAATTTCAGATATTGTCTTTTTAATTTTAGAATTTCCACATCATTTACTTTTTTAGATTTTACTTATTTGCTGAGATTTTCTATGTGCTTACACATTACAAATATATAATTTATGTCATTGAGTATAGTTACGATAGTTGTTTTAAAATTTTTGTCTACTAATTACAACATTTGGTTGTCTTGGAGTTGGGCTCTGTTGATTATATTTCATCTTGAGAAGACATCACATTTATCTGCTACTTTGTAAAATAATTGGAATTTAATTCTGGACATTGTGAATATGTTGTAGAGATCCTAGGTTCTATTATATTCCTCTGGAAAGCATTGAGTATATTTTTAATTTTAGCAGACAATTAACTGATTGAATGCAAATGCAAAATTTGAATTCAAGTCTAGGTCAGATCTTTTTTTGTTTGTTTCTTTTCAAGAACAGGATAAAATTTATTTTACTAAAGTTTTCTGTTGTACATATTTTTAGGTACGTGTGATATTTTGATACTGCATATAATGTGTAATAATTAAATTAGTATAATCAGTCTATCACCTCAAATTCAGTTTAGATTTTTATTCTTAGGTTACTTAAAATCTGCCTCATGCATGTGAGCTTTAGGGGTCATCCAGGGATTTGCGCAGAGTCCATATGCAGAATTCAAGGCTCCCCCTCTCTGCAATTTCCTTTCTGAAAATTTCACATCACTTTCCAGTGCTTATGACTATCCTCAGGTCCTTCAGGCCAGAAAGACTATGACTTTTCTATTGGAGCTTTAGGTATCCTGTGTGGCCTGCCTTCAAACTAGAAGTTATGAAAATGGAAACTCATCTAGTGCTCTTCCCTCCTTCCAAGTGTCAACTAATGTTTGACTTTTTCTAAATGTCTGGAAATGTTTTATCCTCTTCTTTTAAATGTTGATTCCTTCCAGAAATTGATTTTTACTTCAGGTAGGATTTTTTTGTACTTTGCCCAGAATTTATAGTTACCAATTATGTGAATGTCAGTATGATTGCAATTAGTTGAGGAATAACTTGGAGATGAGAAATTCTTGGGGTCACTTCTCGAGAGGAGCTTGTCTTTGAAGAGTAGGAGAAAGGCAATTTTGTCACTAGTGAGATTGCAATGTTAGATCAAGCAGGATTTTAAACATAGGAGAGATGTGACCACATTTTCATGCTGAGGATAAAGTTGAAGAGTCAACAGGAAGAACATATAACAGAGGGTCTTTGTTTCAAGATGGCAGGCTGAGCACAAGACTGTCACCTCCTCTTCCTGCTCTGAAAACTCCTTAATGGTTTAAAAATCCATAATTCTTTTCTTTTTTTTTTTTAGTTGGAATTTCACTCCGTCATCTAGGCTGGAGTGCAGTGACACACTCAGGCCACCCAGCATCGACCTGTTGAACTCAGGCGATTTTTCTGCCTCAGCCTTCCAAGTAGCCTGAACGACAGGCATGCGCTAACTTGCCCAGCTAATTTTTGATTTATTGTAGAGATGAGATCTTGCCAAGTTGTCCAGGCTGGTCTCGAACTTGTGGGTTCAGGCAATCCATTCACTTCAGTCTCCCAAAGTGCTGGGATTACAGGCTGAGCCATCGAGCCCGGCCCATAGTTATTCTTAAGAACAAATGAGGAATACTATGTAGAGCAGACATTGAGAGGAATCCCAGAAAGATGGAAAGCAGATGGGCTAAGATTAGAGACAGAAACCACATCTCTAAACAAGCCAAGAAAAATGCTCTGTAAAAGGTAGAAATGAGATGAATAACTTGGATTTCTGGTTAAATGAACACAGGCGTTTAATGCTGTACCTTCTTCAAATCTTATTAAAATGATAGAAATAAGATACAAAAAATGGTTTGGACTTGCCAGTGCAAATAGAAGAGAAGAGAAAACAAAGCAGTTTTCAATGATGGAGGGAGGAGTAGCTGAATTAGTAGAGAGGACAATGCAAGAAACAAAGATGCTTGCATGCAGGATACTGATGAGAGCTATATTCATTTATTTTTTTTATTTAACAAATTTACTGAGTGCTTACTAAGCAATGTTCTAGTCACTGGGAATATAATAGTAAGCAAAACAGGCAAAAATGCCTTTCCTCATGGAGTTATAGTCTAGTTGAGCAAAGATAGATAAAAATAAATATACGGTATTATGAGGAAAATATAAAGCATGGAAGTAGACAATAAAGTGCCATGTAATTGTGCAGAATTGTGAGACTGGGTAGCTTAGAAAGGCTTTACTGAGAAGGTATCTTTTGAGGAAAGACCTGAAGGAAGTGAAGAAGCTGTGTCTACAAGGATTCCTGGGGTTAGAGGCTTTCAGACAGTGGCCTGCTAATGCAAATGTCTTCTATGGTGGGAGCATGCATGATGAGTTCATCAAACAGCAAGAGCAGAGTGGCTGGAGTGGAATCCGTGAGGGAGATAAGAAAAAGGGCTATGGAAAGATAGTGGGAGAGGAAAGATCATGCAGGGCCCTGAGGGTCAGAGTCCGGGCTTTGGCTTTTACTCTGTAAACTGAAAAGCCACTGGAGGGTTTCAAGCAGAGACCTGACATGGTCTGGTTAACATTTTAATTGGATCATTGTGTCTGCTGTACTGAGAATAGACTTCAAGGAGCAAGGGAAGAAGAATAAAGAGAGTTTGAAGATCACTACACTTATCTAGTGGTTTGTGGTGAGAGATGAGGGTGGTTTTGACTAGGGTTGTAGCAATGGAGATGACAAAAGGTTAGATTCTGCATCTATTTTGAAAATAAGCTAATGGGGTGTGCCAAGAGACCAGATGTGGGATGCGAGAAAGGAATCAAGAATGTCCCTAAGGTTTTTGGCCTGAGCAACTGGGAACAAAAGTTGCCATCAACCGAGTTGGGGAAGATAGTAGAATTATATGGTTGGAGGAATATCATGAGACAGCTTTGGATATGCTATCTTATTTATTTTTATTTTTATTTATTTTTTATTTTTATTTTTTGTGCCGGAGTCCAGCTCCAGCCAGTTTCAGGATACCCCAAAGGTGGAGATGGTGTCGGCGATTGGGAGGAAGAAGAAAGAGAGAAAGAGAGAGAGAGAAAAAGAAAGAGACTGGACCCCTGTCTAGTGCAGAAGCCCGGATATGCTATCTTAGATAGGCCTATTGAATATCAAGGTAGAGATGTCAGGTAGACATTTGGAGAGAATGGTTTTTTGCTCCACAGAACCCTGGAAGACTTAGGAATCAGAGACTCTGATTTCCATGGACAGTAGGCATAAGAATAATGCCCCAAACTGGGTGACTGGTTAAAAATTTGCAAAAATATCAGTTAGGCCTCAAGTTCCCCATTCCAATCCTAGAAGGAATCAGGAAGTTTATCTCCAGAGAAACCAGAACCAGAGAGTCTCTGAACTCAGAACATTGGGGGCTGGAGGCAAAAGTGGAGGGTAAGTGAAAGTCTGTATATTGAACAGCGAGACCCCAAGCTCCTCATCCCCATCCATTTCTCAAGTTTATAACAGGCAGGCAGGTGATTGAAAGATCCTTCTCTGAGTGACCCAAGGGAGCAGACCTACAGATAGTGACATCTGAGGGTCAGTCAGATGAATAAAAAAAGCCAATTTGACACAAAATCCCCTACAGTAAGTTAATAAATCCCACCCTGGCACTGTTCTTTAGTGCCTTGCTCTTAATAATAAATAATAGCCAGATATTACTGCACATCTGAGAAGAGTCTCTAATCAGAACTAGAAAAACAGAGAAACTGGGTGCGGTGGCTCATGCCTATAATCCTAGCACTCTGGGAGGTGGAGGTGGGAGGATTGCCTGAGCTGAGGGGTCAAGACCAGCCTGGGAAACTTGGTGAGACCTTGTCTTTACAATAAATTTTAAAAATGAGCCAGGTGTGGTGGCACATGCCCGTGGTCCCAGCTACTTGGAAGGCTGAGGTGGAAGGATCACCTGAGCCCAGCAGGTCGAGG
>NW_007255903.1:0-914 GCF_000164805.1 Carlito syrichta | reverse complement strand
CTGGGCAACAGAGCGAGACTTCAACTCACAAAAAAAAAAAAAAAAAGAAAAGAAAAGAAAGAAAAACAACAGAGAAAACCAATAAAATAAAAGCATTTCAGAGAAAACAGAGACAGAGAAGAAAACTTATGGGGGAGAATCCTAGTTGCCACATATAGTAATTAATATTCTCAGAAAGTGCGAGAGAGAGAGAAGGTACTGAAACAATAAAATAAGACAAGATGTTATACAAAAGGAGCCATAAAAAGGAAGTTAAAGCAGGATCATCAAAATAAAGATATTCAGTGGAAGTGGTAGAAAATAAAGTTGATAAAAATCTCCCAGAACAAAAAGTCAAAGAGATGGTAATGAAAGATAAAATTACAATATCAGCCCAGGAGGTTCAATATCTGATTCATAGAAGTTTTAGAAAAGGACAAAGTGGAGAGAGAAAAATACAGAAATGATTCAAGAACATTTCTCAGAATGGAAAGAGCTACACACTGAAAGAGTCCAGTCAGCACTCAGCACAAGAAATGAACAAAGTCCAATATCAAGGTACTAATTCCAGAAAAATCAATGATTTTTTAAAATAATAATTATTTATTTCTTTATTTTTCTATTTTGGGGTACAGTTAAGGGTTAGGTATTCAGGCACCCTTGTTGATAAGACAATATTTACTACCTACAATATTTACTACTTACAATATTTACTACCTAGACAGATAGTTACGACCTAGACAGATATTTACTACCGTTAATCCCATCTCCCTTCCCCTCCCACCCCCATAGTTTCCTACCACTGTCAGTCATTTTCTTATAGTATTACGTTGGATGTTCAAGGTCTACTATATGAGTGAGAACATATGATACTAATATCTTTGTTTCTGTGAGAGATCACTCAGTATTATAGACTCTAGTTCCATCCAGGTTGC
>NW_007255902.1:36408-36939 GCF_000164805.1 Carlito syrichta | reverse complement strand
AAAACTAAATGTTTCACCTAACAGTTACTAAAAGATAAATTCAAATTATGACTATAAAAGGTTATCTATAAATAAATAAAAAGGAAAGCAAAAAGCAAAAAAAAAAATGTAAAAAGGTTGTTGATATACAAATAAGGTTTTAGCAGGAAAATAAAATAAAAATATATATTTATATTAAAAAATCTTATATGGTACATTTCTGTCCTATAATAAAGTAGACAGTTATAAACAATTTTAAAAAGGGGATAGCGAACAAAAATAAAATGGTGTGAGCACACCAAAAATGGTATAAGGAAAGTTAAAAAAATACATACATACAAAAAATTCTATAAACAATCCAGGCATAATAAAGTCTTTTCTAAATGTAAGTCTCCAAACATTTTCAGATTTCTCTTCAAATTTTATATAAAATTTATTTAAGTGCCTAGTTCAAATTATAGTCTAAAACAATCTGTCAGGCTAGCATTATAATCCAAAAATACAAAAGCTGGTACTTATAATAAAACTACAAAAATTAAAGTTTATCATTTA
>NW_007255902.1:0-35059 GCF_000164805.1 Carlito syrichta | reverse complement strand
GTACACCTGCTCCAAGGTTCCAGAACAACCACTCAGACTTCACTTCAGCACAGGAAACTTTTAACCCTTGGCCCCTTTCCTTTCTTGGCTCAATTGCCATCCTCCTTACTATATAACTTACTTGGTCAACACCTACAAATTGGTCATCCACAGCCAAAGCTTTGTTGACTATTACATACCTCCTCATTATAACTAGCTTCATTCTTATTGTCTTTCATAAAAAAGTCACCCCATTTTCCTGGCTCTCAGTTGTCCAACAGGGAGCACATTTTCTCAACTGCTCACATCTAGGCAACCTTTCTAACTGCTTCCTATGTGCAGCCCTCAGTCGCCCCCATTTACAACAGTACCATTCATAGGAAATCTTACCAGCCCTTACACACAAAATCCTACTGTTCATTTCCCCCCACTATCAGGAATTCCCCTGTTCACAGCTTCAACTCAACCATCACTTGTCAATGTTACCTGTGCCCCACCTGGCTGCTTCTTCTGGTGCTGTCCCTAAACATCACTTAACTTTTCTTTTAGATATGTTCTCTTCCAGGTTCTGTATTTACCTCCACAGTCTACTCCAAGACAGCTGGTTACTACTGCCCTCGTGCCCAGTGGAAGATTGACTGGAACAAGTCGCCATTCTACATTTACAAAAAACTTTCATGGAACTCTCGCCTTCAAAAATCTTCACCTTCAGTGCCTACCTCTGAACCCTATTCTGGCTGGTTCTGTGCCCTTCCCCCCACCTCACCCCACAACGCCCACATCCAGCAGGAAGCAGTCAGAAAGAGTAACGATGCCCCTCTCCCAAATAAACAGAAAAGGTGGGAATGAAGGGCGCAGGGAACAGTCAGAAGGGTATCTCTAAGATGGCACTGCCACCCAAGGCAACAAAAGCCCTGAGCTCCGGCTTTTCCCGCACGCACAAGTTTAAACCTGTGCTCGAATAACTTCTCCCTATAGGAATACTACCTCATAGTCTCCTCCAATAAAACCCAAACACGACACTGGCCAGACCCTGTCAAGCCCATAAATACACCCCTCCCCCTGTATAACTCTCTCTTCCTCTCTCTCTCTCTCCCCGTTACTCTCTCTCTCTCTCTCACAGTCTCTCGCTCTCTCTCTCTCCCATCTCTCTCTCTCTCTCCCCAATTCCGCGGCCACAGACCCTTTCCCTTTTCCATTGTAGCCGCTACTTTAATAAATCGCCTTAAACAGGTGTGGAGTTATCACTGGCGCCTAACTTCTTTCAGACCAGTCACCAGATAAACACCCTGCAAGAGACAAAAAAATGAAGAACTTGGGAGGGCAAATTAATTCTGGTGCTGCTTAAAGAGAAGTAATTGCTTCTGTCTGGGGTTTTAACTACAGAGCTTGGCCAGGGCTCTGAACTCTGTTTCCTTCATTCTTCTTGGAATGAGTTCTCTTCCCTCTTCCCTGCTCCCCACCCTCCTCCCCACAGTAGTGTCCCTGTTTGCTCCTTGACATTCTTCTGTGCTTTCCAAACCCAGTGACTCAAAGCAAACCAGAGTTGCTGGTAATGCTTTGAGGGGCTGGATTTTAACATTCTATTAAAGTTTCAATGGGTGTCCTGTGAGTAGGGAAGTTTCATATCTACAGAAACCTTTGCCTTTGTCCTAGTCAAAAAAACAACACAAACTAACAAAAATGCAGTTCCCAGAGGCTCTGTAATCCAAGTACTGTAAATTCCAAAGATTATGGAAAGCCTGGCCCTCCAGCAAGATCCTCTGTCCCCAGCGTGGCTGGCAATTGGGCCTCTAATTACACTTCTATTTGCAACCAGCAAATACAATATTTAGACAGCCTAATCGGAATGTTCCAGACGCAGCCAGGCCTGCAGCTGCACTGCGAAAAGGCCCATCTAACTTGCCAAAGAGATTCGACTGAAGCAAGATTTTTCAAGAAATTCCCCTGAATGGTTTCCCACTGTGGGTGGCATGTCACTGCAGGCTTCTAGAACGGGGTGTCCCTGGGTCCCCTCAGAAGCTATAACAGACCTAGTGGCTGACAGCAGCTGTATGGTGAGAGTGTCAGGACTTAGGCTCTGAGCACCAGCTTTGCTGGTGATCAGATGGGCAAGCCCAGTAAACAGCCCGGTTTACTCAGTTTCTCCATCTGTGATGCAGAGTCACCAGCAGGAAGCACTGCAGGGCTCTGAGGACCTTGGCCACACCCACATACCCACAGTGCCCTGCACCCCAGGAGTGCCCTGGGAGACAGGGCCTCCTAAAAGGGTGGTGGCCAAGGAAAGGGAAGCGGTGCTTTGCACAAATGCCAAATCCACAGTCCAGGGTGTGTGGCTCTGGTGGGATTCTGAAAATTCCTTCCCATTATACAAAGAAAAAAAAAAAGGAATCAAGTGTCAGCTCCAGAGGGGTGGGCACAAGACCCAGGCCCCAGCCCCTGGCTGCCATCTCCACACTGAGCCTCAGTAGAGGGTTGCTCTGCAAACTGTGACAAGCGGCTCTGAGGCCCTGTTTGTCAGAGCCGGAGCCTGTTCCCAGGAGACACTGGCTCCATGGAAAATGCACCACCTGCTCTCAGCAGGGAGGTACTGTCACTTCACAAGCCCTGGTGGAGTTCTGTTTGCCCAGGAAACCGTTGGCAGAGAGAGGCTTTTATAAAACCTAATTTGAGGTCAGGCGCCCTGGCTCACGCCTGTAATCCCAACACTTTGGGAGGCCGAACTGGGAGGATCCCTTGAGCCCAGGAGTTCTAGGCCAGCTTGGGCAACATAGCAAGACCTCATCTCTACAAAGATGACAAAAACTTTGCCAGGCATGGGGACACGTGCCTGTAGTTCTAGCAATTTGGGAGGCTGAGATGGGAAGATTGCTTGAGCCCAGGAGGTAGACACCAGCCTGGACAACATATGTCTACAAAAAATAAAAAAATCTAGCAGGATGGGTGCACACACCTATAGCCCCAGCTACTCAGGAGGCAGAGAAGGGAGGATCACCTGAGTCCAGGAGGTCAAGGCTGCAGTGAGCTGTGATTGTGCCACTGCACTCCAGCCTGGGCGACAGAGAGACCACAACTCAAAAAAACAAAAAACAAAAAACGAAACTAACTTGGGTCGGAAGGGCTCAGTTGCTACAGCAGGCTCTAGAAGGTGGCTGCAGACGTGTTGGCAGGTGTGTGGGGGTGGGAGGAGGCAGCAAGAGGTCTAGGGACGCAAGCTACGATGGGTGTCACAGGTGTCCAGGCACAACAGCTGGTCCTTGGTGTCCAAGCCAGGAGCACAGCAAGACCAGGGCAGGTGGACAGGCCGGAAGTGCTCAGGGGATGGGTGAGAGGCCCACCAGAGGACCACAGAGGCAGCTGCTGAGGGCCACTGAGGCCCCAGTCCTGTGGTCCCTCATGAAATTCCTTTTTCTGTCCACCTTTTTTTTTGAGTCTCACTCTGTCAACCAGGCTGGAGTGCAGTGACTCACGGCCACCCAGCGTCAACGTGCAGGGCTCAGGCCATCCTTCTGCCTCGGAACTACAGGCGCATGCTACCACGCCCAGCTAATTTCTTGAGTTATTGTAGAGATGAGGTCTTCCCAAGTTGCCCAAGCTCAGTTTGGGCTCAGGCAATCCCCTCACCTCAGCCTCCCAAAGTGCTGGGATTACAGGTCTGAGCCACCGCGCCTGGTCTTCTGTCCACCTTTAGTGTGCCTGCCAGCCCAGGCACAGAGGGCAGTGAGGTGTGTGGGTGGGCAGGGCCTACCTGGGATTCAGTGCCTTTGGGAACCCAAGCTGCTCACCTCCCCAGTTCCCGAAACCTCTGAGCAGCCAGGGCCTCCAGGAAAGCAGGACAGGCAGCAGCCTCCATATATCCCTCTGTCAAATGAGTTCCTCCCAGGCAGAGCTATCTTGTGGCTTGGGTGCACACCATCCCAGACATCACCATGTCCCTGTCACACGCCTGTTTTCCACCACAGACATGAGGGTTCTTTGCCCAGGAGAACGACTGCCTCCTTGCAGCATCCCCTAGGGAGCTGGGTTCCTAGACGAGGGGACCCCATGCCTGATGGAGAAGGAGGACATCGTGTGACTTGGGCTGCTGGAGAATCGAGAGCACTCTCTTGAGCAGCTGTCCCTGGCCCTTCTCCCTGGACAGGGCTCCTTCCACCCTTGGGCCAGTCAGGAAGGAAGCCCCTTCCTCTAGCGCCAGGGACCCCAGCAGTTGTGTGAGTTTGCAAAGGTACTCGGGTCTTGGGCAGAGAGAGCATGAAGACTGGTCTGCACCTCCCTGGGCATTCCCTTCAGAGATGGCAGAGGTCTGATCCCCCAGAGGTCGCGGTGCCCAGCCTTCACCTCTCCCTCCCTTGGGAATCAACTGTCAGCCTGCCTGGGCTGGCTTTATGTCTTCACCAAGACATGACTCAAAGACATGGGTGAGCCAGGAAGGAAGAGGGCTTGCAGCATCCAAGGGGCCAGCAGTCATCTCCACCCCCAAGGGACACCCTGCTAAAAGATCTGGCCACTTGGCAGTCCATGTCTGGGTCCAGATAAGCTGTGCAGGACAGATGTCTAGGCTCCTGGTGATACAACTCCCTGCCGCAGGAGTTCCGCCTGCAAGCTCGCGGCCAGAAGTCGGGCGACACAGCTCCATTTTACAGATGAGTAAACCAAGGCTCAGAGTGGTTGCCAGGCAAGGCTGAAGCCGAGGTGGGTCTTGATCATCTCAGAGTTCCCTCCCTGACTTCATCCGCCACTGCTGTACACACAATCCTCACACATGCAAAGGGGCGCAAACATGCAAACAAGTGCAGGCATGTGTACATGCATGCGTGTGGGCAGACACTCGCTCACACAGAATGCACAAGGCACACACAGGTACATTCTCCCGGCTCCACGAAAGCAGGGGCATTTCCTGCTCAGGCTGTTTCTCCTGCAAGAGTGAAAAAAAATCTGTTCTCTGGGCTCCCAGAACCCTGTGGTGGGAGGATCTCACACCCTCCAGGGGAGGAAGATTCAGGCCCCATCAGTGCCTATGTACAGGCCTTTGCAGACCCCCTTGTCCTCCACGGGGCCTTTCCTGGGGGTCCAGACAGGCAGGCCATGGGTTGATGCAGCGCCATCTAGTGGACAGTGCAATCACAGCGCAGAGGGGACGGCAGGAGGGCCGGACTGGGAGGGCGACTGAGGGATCTTTCAGGGCACTGGAGACCCCAAGCCAGCATCCTCGGGGCACAAGAAACTCAAGAAAATCAAGTAATGTAAGACTCTGTTCTTAGGGGCTACAGAAAGCTCCACTGGCATGGCAGCAGCTGAGGGCTAGGGGCAAGGGGCTCTTTCTCTCCTATTTTTAAAGACCTTTTAAAATTGCCTCGTGACATTCCTGGGATCCAGTGGTGAGTGGATGGTGCAGTATTAGGTGCCTTGAGGTTCCTGTCCCCACCCTCCAGCTGAAACGTGGTACTGGGATCGCCCAGGGAGCAGGTAAGCATGGATCCCGCTCTCTCCATGCAGATCCCTGCTCTCAGATGAGCAGCTTTGCCAGGTAGTAATGAACTGATTCCCAGTGCAGTGGCTCTTACTTGTAATCCTAGCACCTTGGGAGACCAAAGCATAAGGACCGCTTGAACCCAGGAGTTCAAGGCCACCCTGAGCAACATAACAAGACTTTATCTCTACAAAAAAAATCAAAGTATTAACTGGGTAAGGTGGCACACACCTGTAGTCCTGGCTACTCAGGAGGCTGAGGCAGGAGGATTGCTTGAGCCCAACAGATTGAGGCTATGGTAGCTATGATCATGCCACTGCAACAGAAAAGAGACCCTGACTAACAAAAATGCAGACTCTGCAGTGCACCCCGCACCAAACTCTGGTGCCCCAAAATTATTTTTCAAAGAGAAAAATGTTTCAAAGAGAAAAATAAGACATCTGGGTTCACTGGCTCTGGACCCGTGCCTGCAGGGCTGCGGGCAGCTGGTGCCTCTGAGCCTAGCAAAGCTTGGGGACAAGCTCCATCTTCACCCTGAGATGCCAGGCCTGCATTTCCAGGGCCTCTTTCTCACCACAATGACCACCACAGAGTGGCGATCCATGGCACACCACGTCCCAACTCCCAGGGGTAGGACACCTGCCACCCACAGGCCCTCCTGCCTGCTGTGAATGTGGGCATGGATGGTGGTGCTAGGATGTTAAATCCACGCAGCCCAGCAATCCATGGGGACCCCAGAGATACGGGGTCATACAAAGCTGGCAGCATCTCCAGTCGACAGGGGGCTGGAGAGGAAAGACATGAAGGGGCTGGGGAGGAAAGACACGAAGGGGCAAGCTGGCTGTCTCCGCCATCAGTCGCAAAACCCTACAGTGTCGTGCCGGTGGTGACAGACAGCAACACTGTCACATACAAGAGACAGCTGTCTGTCGTGAGCCTGCTTAGGTTCCCAGATCCCTCATTGTCTGACACCCCATGGGGAGGATGATGACCTCTCAGCAGAGAAAGTTGAAAGCCGCTCTCTTTCCTTTGAATCTCATCTCTACGCAGGGCCACATGGGACGGGCTATTGTGCGTCACTTGTGCAGTAGGGAACAGATGGATCAGGGCAGCTGCTCTGTACTGCGGTGCCTCTGTCTCAGCTTGAGAGAGGTGCACACGTGTGTGTGCCTGTGTGTGAATGTCTATGTGCACAGAAGCATGCACACGTACGTATGTGCACACATATGCTTGTGTGTGCCTGCCTGCGTGTATGTGTGTGCATGCATGCAAATGTGCGTGTGTGAACCTGGGTGTGTGTATGCATGTATGCATATGTGAGTGCATTTGTGCATGCATGTGTATATGCGCCTGTATGTATATGTATTGTGACTATGCATGTGTGTGTGTATTTCTGCATGTTGCATGTGCTGGCATATATGTATATGCATGTGTGAATATGCATGTATGTATGTGTTTGTGTATGTACCTTTGTGTGTATGTATATGCACGTGTGACATGCATGTGTGTGCATTCATGTCTGTGTGTGTATGCATGTATGAATACACATGTGAATATGCATGTGAGGGTGCATTTGTGCATGTGAATCTTTATATGCATGTGTGAATATACATGTGCAAATATGTATGTGTGAATATGCATGTGTGTGCACATTTCTGTGTGTTATATATATGCAGGTGTATATATATGCATGTGTGCATATGCATATGTATATGTGTTTGTGCATATGTGCATGTCTCTTTGTGTGACTGCATATTCATGTATGATATGCATGTGTGTGTGCATTTGTGCCTATGTATTTATGCTTGTGTGAATACACATGTGAATATGCATATGTGAGTGCATTTGCACCTTGCGTATGTATATATGTGTGTGATATGCAAATGCATGTACATTTCTACCTGTGTGTATACATATGCATGTATGAATATGCATGTGTGTGTGACCTTGAGCATATGTACATGTGCCTGTGTGTGCCTGGGCATGTGCACATGAATGTGAAGGTGTGAGCAGCTCCAAATGGAGGGCCGGCATCCTGCCTGGTGGGGGGATGTTTTGGCCTGTGAAGGCAGTGTTCTCCCCCTCTACCCCCAGCTACAACCCCAGCCCAACCCTGGGCAGACCAGGGCCCTAGATGAACCTCCAACCTCAAGTCTGGCTCCTGACCCAAGCTGTCCTTCAACCTGCAGGATCCAGGCCAGCCTTGCCCACTGCCAGGGCCCCTGCTCAGAGGTGCAGGTGGCGGCTCAGTGGCCCCTGCAGGAGGCTCATGACATGGGCCCTCAGCAGGAGGCCAATGGGGCCTCGAGGGAGATGGGTGCCCAGTCTTCCACAGAAACTTGCTTCTTTGCTCCCTCTCTTCCCCTCCCCTACCTTCCCACTCCCTCCAGCCAACACCTCTTTCTTCCCGGGATCCTTCCCACCGGCTTTGAAACATGTTTTCTTTTCTGCAAGAACGAGAAGCAGCCTCCCACGCCCCTGCACCCCCTCTGTGCCCCTGCGCCAGCCCCTCCACTCCTTCGCATGACCCCCCACTGCACGTTCTGTCCTGAGTCCCGCGTTCTGCCTCGTGGGAGGCCTTGAGCCTTGTAAGGTAGTGGCAAGAACAGGCACCCATTGTGCCTGCTGAGGCGCCGACACCCCAAGACAGGTCACTCCAGCTTCCGTGCCAACCTGAGGTCAATGCCACCCTGACGTGGGCTTCTTTGCCAAGGTTAACACCTGGAGTCATGCTGGCTCTTCTTTGGTGATTTGCTATGTTTATACTAATGTGTATTTGGAGGGTGAAAGCTGGCTTTCTAGGCCTGGGCGCAGTGGCTCATGCCTGCTAGCCCAGCAGTTTGGGAGGACTAGACAAGAGGATTGCCTGAGCCCAGGAGTTCAAGACCAGCCTGGGCAATGCAGGGAGACCTCATCTCCACAAAAAATAAATTTTAAAAAATTAGCTGACTGCGTGGCACACGCCTGTCATTCCAGCTACTTGGCAGTCTGAGGCAAGAGGATCGCCTGAGCCCAGCAGATTGAAGCTGCAGTGGCCATGATCGCGACACTACACTCCTGCCTGGGTTATAGAGTGAGACTCTGACTCAAGAAAAAAAAATTAAGAAAAAAAACCCTGGCATTCTAACACATGCCCTGCACTGATTGTGTAAATAAAACTGTAGCATGACAAAAATAAAATAAAATAAAAGTTGGGAAGAATCTCAGCACCTGCTGTCCAGTTTCTCACCTCCCACCACTCAGAAGCCCACGCCAATCTGGATCCCAGGCCCAGAGTGCCGCTGCCCCCACGGCAGCGCCCTGGCCCCACGGTGCACCCCACCCCCACAGCTGCACCCCACCCCCATAGCAGCACCCCTCCCCCAGGACTTCCCAGGTAAGGCTCTGCAGCCTGGGAGCGCCGCTGGCCACTCCCCTCTAGAAGCACTCTGGGGTCTGGGCTTGAGTGAAGCCCCCTGGTGGTCCTGGAACCTCTTATTTCCACACTCCCACCCGCCCTCTGCACCCAGCCTCACAGCCTGGCCTCACACTCCGGGCTACCGGTCACACAGGCTTCAGTCCCCATCTGTGCCCTATGCTCAGGCTGCCCCAAGAGCTCTAGCTCCTCCCAGCCAGCCCTGCCACCACCTGCTGACTGCCGCCCACCCCCTCCTTCCAGATGCCCTCTAGGCCCTGTGCAGCCTTCTCTCCCGCTCCACACACACACACAGAGACCTGCCAGCATGTACACCTCACGATGTCACGCTCTCGCTGAAGTCCTTGATGCCTGGCATCTCCTAAGAACAGGCCTGTCCTCTGCTGGTCCCACCCTGGCCTCATGCCCAGCTCCTGGGCCTCAGCCCCTGGTGGTCCTCAGCCCCTGGTGGTCCTCAGCCCCTGGTGGTCCTCAGCCCCTGGTGGTCCGTGTGCACAGTGCTCACTCCCACTACCAGCCTCTGCTCCCCAGGGCCACTCTGCCTGGAGTTCCTCTCAGTGACTCAACCCAGCCCCGAGACCTTGGTCACTGTCCTCTCCCCCAGAGGGGTTCCTGACACCAGAATCAGGCAGATGCTCTAGGACTTGGGTTTGGGGGATATGGAGGGTCATGTCCATCTCTCCTGGGCCTGCGGTGCCCCCAGGGCAGGGACCATGCCTCGTGTGCCCGCAGTTGTGTCCTCATCTCTGGCCCCATGTAGACAACCCGTGGCCTTTCCAGACACCCCACCAAGGGAAGAGACTCACTCACTTCTGGACCAGAACTGCCTCTGAGACAAACGCTCCTATCTGGGCTTGGGTGACACCCTGGGGGTTCTGGAGCCTCTCTAG
This sequence comes from Carlito syrichta, assembly GCF_000164805.1. Lineage (NCBI taxonomy): Eukaryota > Metazoa > Chordata > Mammalia > Primates > Tarsiidae > Carlito > Carlito syrichta. The sequence continues at coordinate 25,305 of NW_007255902.1, read as the reverse complement.
CCCCCCTCCTCTGGCCTCACCCACCCAGGGCAGACCCATGACACGGGCTCCAGTCCAGAAACTGCCCCTGGCCCAGGAGCTGCTCATGACTGGGCAGCACCCTCCTAAGACACTCTCATCCAGAAGCTTGCCCCAGGAAATGCACCCAGGGAACTGCTGGTGTGGCCAAGGCAGGACACAAGAGACTCACTGCTCCAAAGAAACGGCAGGAGAATGTCTGGGGACACTCGGAGCACAGATCAGGCTGGACACCTGCGTGGGAGGAACCAGGAGGGCACCAGCCATCTCCAGGAAGACGTCTCACAGCAGCCATGAAGAATTCTGACTCAGGGATGGTCTGAGCACCATGCCGCCTGGCGATGCCTCCCTTCCACCATTCCCAGGACCCTGGGCCCTGAGGACCCCTTGATTTCTTTACGAGAATGGGATGGGGCCAGCCTCAGTCCCACCCCAGGTCTGGCATTGTCTCCCTTCTGCCCGGAACACTTCCCCCCGACATCTTGCCATTTGGGCCTCAACTCAAATGTCACCCCTTGGGGAAGGCACCCAGGACTCTGCCCTGGGCATTAGCAGCCCCCACCCAGCAGGCCCGCCTCTTATACATCACCCTGTCATCTGTCACTGCCCAAATTCTCTTATTTAGTTGATTTGCTTTTTACCAGCCTTCCATCTGCACTAGAATGTCTGCTCCATGTAGCACTCAAAGAAATATTTGTAGGCCAGGCTCAGTGGCTCACGCCTGTATTCCAGCACTTTGGGAGGCCAAAGCAGGAGGATCATTTGAGCCCAAGAGTTCAAGACCAGCCTGGGCAACATAGCAAGACCTCACCGCTACAAAAAAATAAAAAATAAAATCAAAAAATTAGCTGGCTATGGTGGCACACGCCTTTAGTCCCAGCTACTCAGGAGGCTGAGGTGGGAGGATCACTTGAACCCAGAGGCTGTGGTGAGCCGTGATTATGCCGCTGTACTCTAGCCTGGTTGACAGAGTGAGACCTCAACTCAAAAAAAGAAAGAAAAAAATTAAATAGCCATCAAATTAATGAATGTCAGATGACTAAAGGAAAGACTATTCGAATGGCCACACAAGCTGTGGGAGGCCAAGATAAACCTCCCCTGGGCTTGGTGAGTTTGAGACTGGGCAAGTCTCTGTGCCTTCCCCAAGCGTGTCCAAAGCCAACTGAGTGACAAGGACAGAACCTGGGTTCCAGTGCTTGAACCCCCTTCTCTCTCCTCCCTGCCCCACCTATCCTGGCAGAATTCTACTGCACTGAGCTCAGCTGGTTCTTGCCAGTCACAAGCCCAGAAACCTCCAATGGCTCACAGCAGGGTGGCCCCATGCTACGAGACTCTGGCCCGCCTGACCCAGGAAACGCACCCAGGAAGCTAATGGGGGATACACCCGTCCTCTCTCCAGGAGTCGCTGCAATGAAAACCACAGATGGGGAAACTAAGACCTGGCCAGTCAGAACAGGGTGCAGAGATGCTGGTGCCTTTTGCATCCTTTAGGGGCCAGGATAAGCTCCTGCTTCTCTCAGGAGGGCCTGGGCACTGGGCAGCATATCTGCTGGCCCCCAGTTCCTCCCCTGTCCTCCCCTGGCTGCCCTGGCTGGGCTCCACTCAGCAAGTTACACACCAGGTCCATCTGCCTATGACCAACACCCAAATTCTTTTTGATTGTTTGTTTATTTTGAGTTGGGATCTCACTCTGTCCCAGACACAATCACGGCTCACCACAGCCTCAACCTCCTGGGCTCAGGCAGTCTCCTCCTGCCTCAACTTCTGGGTAGCTAGGACTACAAGCACATGCCATCACATCCGGATGCTTTTTAATTTTTTTGTAGAGATGAGGTCTTGCTAGGTTGCCCAGACTGGTCTTGAACTCCTTGGCGCAAGCAATCCTTCCACCTCAGCCTCCAAAGTGCTGAGATGACAGAAATGAGCCACTGTGCCCGACCAACACTGGCCTTTGCCAGTTAAGTCGGGAATCGTCCAGCGGAGGCAGGCGGGGGTGCCAGGGAACCGCAAAGAGGGTGCCAGGTGGGGGCAGGGGAAGGACACGCCGACTCCCGCTCTATGCTGTACCCATGTTAGAGACAGGGAGACCGAGGCACCACAGCTGGGGTTATGTGCAGAGCTTAGCACAAGGGCAGGAAGGAGGAGGATTCAGCCTCCCTCACAGGATGCCCCTGGCCCAATTCCACCCTAACTCTCACAAGACCCATCCTCAGGACGAGGATAAACACCCTCCCGCTGCAAGCCCCAGCTGAAGGCCCAACCCTTGGAACAGCAAGACCTGGTGCTCTATACGGGCTCCTGTCTTGGGGTAGCTGGGACTCCAGACATGTACCACCAACCCGGCTAATTTTGTTTTTATTATTTTTGTAGCGATGGGGTCTGGTTATGTTGCCCAGTCTGGGCTTGAGGTCCAGGACCCCAGAAACCCTCATAACAGTGTCTGCCAAGTGCTTTTCCCTATGGGATCTCACTTAACCTGGAAAAGCACCCAGCCCCATTGTAAAGAAGAGAAAACCCCAGGGTCAACTCGGCAGGGGTCACATGAGGAGCAGGGGTCCACGGGCTGCCAGAACCCCAGAGGGCTTTCCCAGAGCCCTTGAACACTGTGCCGAGGAGCTCTCTGCAAGAGGAGGGGTGTCAGGAGCAGCCAGCCAGTCCGCCCATCAGCTCAGGGTGCATGGGCAAATGTTCCCCAACTGTAGAGACCAGCTTCCCGGAGCCATGGTGCCACTGAAGCCATGCTTTTGCATGGCGAGGCTCCCCAAAGATGTCTATAAAACCGTGAGAGCTCCAGTTAGACCGACCACCCTCGCAAGCCATGACATGAGTTCACAGAAGAATTGTTGGGGGCCAGGCTCAGGGCCAAAGCCCAGGTCAGCAACTGGGACCAGAATCTGTCTGGGCCCTGGATCAAGTCTCTGAGGAGGGATGGGGCTCCTTCTGGAGGCGGAGTCTCAAGCTCCCCAGCCTCTTCCCTGAAACAGTCAGAGCCCATAAACCCATGTGATGCTCTGTTGCGCCGGGAGCCACCAGATATTTCCAGCAGCTGCCCAATGCGATCCCCTGTAAAGCCAGAAAGCAGAAACTGACTTTGAAATGGCCCTTTCTCCGCCTGTATCTTTGGACATAAATTTAAATAAAACGGCAATTTAAATGCCTGCGACATGGAGAAGGTGGCATGGGGCTGTCTCTGTGGGCCGCGCAGGGAGATGGACTGCAGCCCTAAACCCATCATCCAGCACCATTCAGGGAAGGGTCAGCACCGGGGCAGCGGGGAGGGCTGCCAGCCCTGGGCAGGGGGATGGACACCCTGGGACCTCCACCTCTCCCCTGGGAGCCCTCCACAACCTCCACTCCCAAGGGGCTCTCCGGGGATCCTGCCCCTGTGAGAATTGGGGGTCCCTGGTCAGTGAGATGGTGTCGGCGATTATACTGGAGGGATAGATATAAAGAGAAAGAAAGAGACTGGACTCCTGTCTAGTGTGGAAGCCATTTACTGGAAATTACAACGAGTCTTTTATCCCCAAATTTTGCACAGTCTCACATGTCTTTCACGTGAACACAAAGCTGGATGAATGAGGGGCGTCCCCCACCCACCAGATGTTTTCTCAGGTATGAGGAAGGACAAACCCCAAATCGTCTTACTGTTCCCTATGCTTGGTTAATGTTCCTCAAAAGCAATGCAACCATCCCTACTAGCATCATGATGTTCTTTGTTTTGTTTTTTTTTTTGAGTTGGAGTCTCACTCTGTCACCCAGACTGGAGTGCAGTGGCCGCTCCCGGCCACCGCAGCCTCGACCTGCTGGGCTCCGGCGATCCTTCCGCCTCAGCCTTCTGAGTAGCTGGAACTACAGGCGCGCACTACCACGCCTGGTTAATTTTTTAAAAAAAATTTATTGTAGAGATGAGGTCTTGCCAAGTTGCCCAGGTGGGTCTCGAACCCACGGGCTCAGGCAATCCACTCACCTCAGCCTCCCAAAGTGCTGGGATTACAGGCTGAGCCACTGAGCCCGGCTTATGATGTTCTAATAATCAATAACTTCTAGAGTTTATGCATACACAACACCTACGATGACTAAATTAAATCCTATTACCTTTCTATTCTATGCTAATTCTACTTACACAATTGCTATGGAAACTCTTAATTATAGCTCAAACCAGTTCCTAAAGAATGTGACCCAGTCCAAAGATGCTGGGCTCTCCAGAATGTGGCCAAGTCCAAAGTTTGCAGTGGGCTACTTCTTGGAACAATTGATTATAATCTCTTAACAAAATGGCTACTCTAAAATCCTATATATCTATCTTAACTTCTATAACAGTTTCTAATTCCTAATCCTAATATATGGAGCTTGTCACCAGCAATAAGCCTTCTCAAATGTGACCCAAGTTTAAACTGTATGTTGTACTAAAGCCAAAACTGCAGTTAGTGGAAAACGGGAACAATGAGATTTCTCAAGTTAGCTATGTTCCTTTTAGATCTCAGAGTTTTATGCTTGAACTAGCAGAGTTGTTTCTGGCGTAAGTGCCAAATAAGAAAAGGGAGAGGAAATGGGGTCAACAGCTCCCGAACACATCCTAGTGGTCTCGGGGTCCATGGCCCTCCCTGATCCCTAATGTTCAGTGGGCCTCCGTGGCCAGCTCCCAACAGGGCTCAGGGAGTAGGCTGTCACTCCACGCAAGAGCATCTTGGCATCTACCCAAGCAGATTCCCACCCACTGAAAGCACGCGCAAACACCCCTCCGTGTTTCTGCTGAGCTCTAGGGACAAGTTCCCGGATCTGGCATTGCAGGGTGGGGCCCCACTCCCCATAGAGCCTCCAGTCCAGCAGGTCTGGGGCAGGACCTGAGAATGTACAAGTTCCCAGCAGCCTGCTGCTGCTGGACCAGGGACAAGTGGTGAGACCCACTGTGCTGGAGAATGACTGTGTGGGGCAGTGGGTGGGAACAGAAGCAGAAAGACAGGTAGAGGAGCTCACTGCCACCCAGAGACCCAGCAAGCCTCTGTCCCACCCCAGGCCCGCAGGACTCCCAGGGACACCTCCCTGGGTGTCACACTCCTTGCTTGGAGCCCTCACTGGCATCAGTCATCATGCTGTATCCCCACAGCCTTGGGCAGGGCACCAGAACAGGGTGGCTGGACCTCAGGCCCCGTCGTCGTCACCTGTAACAGCTGATTCATTCCTCATGGCAGCAACCTGCAGGCACCCAGTTCCATATAAGCCAATAAATGCAGCTCATGGGGTGGGACTTGGCATCCCCTTGGCCGGAAGCAGAAGGCAGCCCAGGGACCCCACACCCTGAGCTTCCTCCTTTAGCTGGGCATGGTGGCTCATGCCTATAGTCCCAGCTACTCGGGAGGCTGAGGCAGAAGGATTACCTGAGCTCAGGAGGTTGAGGCTGTGGAGAGCTGTGCCTCTGTGTCGGTGGCATTAAGTTGCATTTATATTATCTGCCTATTCCTCCTCCCTTCAATTCTGAGGCAAGTGTCCAACCGGAGCCACGTTCTTGTATCCAGAAGGGTTTGCCAGGCCCACGGGGTCTTGAATGCTGTCCCACTCCCTGCCACCCCATCCCTCGGGACAGCCAGGCCCCTCTATTCCTGTCTCCACAGTGCAGGCCCCCAGAATGAGCATGGTCAGTTCCTACAGGTGAGGGAGGGATCTGGCAGGACTTATTCCCCAAAAGGAAGGTCCCAAGGCCTGGACCTCACCAGCAAGATGGGACGCAGTGAGAAGTCCAGTTATACCCAGCCAAGACCAGTCAAAACCAAGATGGTGTCAAAAGCAACCTCTGCTTGTCCTTTGTGCTCATTATGCGCTAATTATAATACATTAGCATGCTGGAAGACACATCCACTGGCACCATGACAGTTTACAATTACCATGGCAACTTCCAGGAGCTACCCTGTAGGGTTCAAAAAGAGGAGGAACCCTTGATTCTGGAAGCTCCCAGCCCCTTTCCTGGAAATCTCATGAATATTCCACCCCTCACTTAGCATATAATCAAGAGATAACTACAAACACACAACCCCAGCAATGCATGACTGTTATACTCCCTACAGACCAGTGTAGGCTGCTCTGCCTGTGGAGTAACCTGGTCTTTGTCATTTCAATAAACTCACTTTCATTATTCAGCAGAAACCCTAGTGATGCATGTGTGCTCACCAAATTTCTGTCTCTCTACTTCTTTAATAAATTTACTTTTTATTATTTATTTATTTTTGAGTTGGGGATCTCACTCTGTCACCCAGGCTGGAGTGACACAATCACAGGTCACCACAGCCTTGACCTCCTGGGCTCAGGTGATCCTTCCATGTCAGTCTCCTGAGTAGCTAGGACTACAGGCACATGCCACCATACCTAGCCAATTTTTAAATTGATAGTAGAGACAGGGTCTCTCTGTGTTCCTGTGCTCAAGCAATCCTCCTGCCTCAGCCTCCCAAAGTGCTGAGATTACAGGTGCAAGCTCTCATGTCCACCTGTTTTTGTTTTCTACTCATTTCATGCTTGAATTCTTTCCTGTACAAAGTCAAGGACCCACTTGGCCTCTTGGGCCAAGTTCCAATTAATTCTGGGGTTCTCCTGCATCACGGGCAGCCTTTGCAAAGGTTTGCGGCCTGCCACAAAAAGGCAGAAGGAAGGATGTAGGTTCCAGTGATGAGCTTCTGGGTTGTATCCCTAGCCCACCGAGATCCAGGCAGTGAGGGGAGGGTGGCCTGGTGATATCAGTGGGAGGTGAGGGCAGCGAGCAGGGACCCCAGGAGCCAGTTGTCAGGAGCGGGTATCAGAACAGGTGTGGGTCGATGAGTCTGATAACTCAGCGAGCGGTGAGATGGCTCAGAGCTTCCCAAGAGCAGTGAGTGAACATGAGTGCGCAGGTGTGTGCTCACAGGTGCATGAGGAAAGGGCTTTGGAACTAGTTGAGGGGTTTGCAACAGCAGGGACTTATTCACTGATAACAAGACCAATAGAGTTAAGAACTCAGTCTGCAACCAGAGTCCAGGGTGAGAGGCTAGATAGGAGCTTGACCAGGAATCAGGGTCAAGGTCATTCTCCATCCAGAGTGAAGAGTCCTCAAGCACTGGGGTCTAAAGTTGGACTTAGACCAGGGCAGATCCAGTGTCCTGCGTGCAAGCGCAGGCACCTGCCTCAGGCAGACGGATGGGGAATCCGGGTGCTGGCAGGGAGGGTTCCATGTTCTGCCTCTTTCTCAGCCTGGGGACTCTTATCCTTAGAGTCTGGATAAGGTCACTAGGACCCCTCCCAGCCTGGGATTCAGCAGGCCCTCTCTGAGGGACTTGTCCATGGACCAGGCTCCTCCGATTCAATTTCTGCTCCACCCTCCAGCCTCCCCAGCCCTCTCAGCCACCACCTGCCCCTCAGTTCCTCCAGCACCCCCAGCATCCACCACCTCCACCAGTCCCCCGCCCCTCCAGCACCACCACCTCCATCAGCCCCCTCCTCTACCCACCCACTCCCAGCCATCCAGAGCCAAGCGATAAGACTGTGCCTGGATTCCTCTTCCACCTGCCCTGACACTTCGTATCTTTGTCCTTCTGCCACTCCAACCCTGCAGGACACCACCCCCTGGGACTGAGACACAGGGTGGGGACTTTCACTGATGACCAGGTTAACACTCTGGGTAGAGGGGGAGAGGGCATTGAAAACTGAATGGCAGAAGATGCCACGTTATAATTTTCACTTTGTTTTAATTCGCCTTTTTTTCCTCTCTTTGGAGAAAAGACTGATTCTAGAGGTGGAACAGGAAAAATACAGACAAGTCTGGAGTGTCCTGCAAGGACAGGAAGGAAGAGGCACTCAGAATGGACAAAGCATGTCAAAAGGGCCCAAGGGGCAGGGCGCAGTGGCTCACGCCTGTCATCCCAGCACTCTGGGAGGCTGAGGTGGGAATATTGCCTGAGCCCAGGAGTTGGAGATCAGCCTGGGCAACATGGCCAGACCTCATCTCTACAGAAAATGGAAATTAGCTGGGGTGGTTGTGCATGCCTATAGTCCCAGCTACTCGGAAGGCTGAGAAAACAGGATCACCTGAACCCAGGAGGTTGAGGCTGAGTTGAGCTGTGATCATGCCACTGCACTCCAGCCCTGGTGACAGAGTGAGACACTGATTCAAAAAAAAAAAAGAAAAAAGAAAAAAGGGAATAGGGGACAGGGGCCAAACTGCAGGAAATATCATGTCCAAAGAAAGAAAGGAAATAACATAGTAACAAACAACAAATAAATGTCCATGAGTTCATAATGTGCAAATAAATAACTGAATAAATCATTAAATGGGGGACAAGGGACAGCTTCTCCCTGAGAAGAATTCTAAGGAATAAATGTGGAGGGAATGAGAGAAATAGAATACTGTTCATAGGCCACAGTAATCATCTTGCTATAAGGTCCACGGATGGATACTCAAATTAATAAACAGAAGCTAGAGGGGGGACAGTGTATTTGCATAGCCTTGGAGTGTGTCTCTAAAGGTATTTATTAATTTCAAAGAGAAAATTTCAAAGGGTTGAGAAACCCAGCAAACATCAATCATCAAGGTCAATATCACCTAAGACCTTGCCGCATCCTGTCCCCCTGATGTGACACATAGAGAAAGGTACCTCACTTTTCTGAAATTTCCTACCAAAAATGCACAGCCTCCATCTAACCATTAAAAAAAAAGGCCAGGTACGGTGCCTCAGCCTGTAATCCCAGCACTTTGGGAGGCCGAGGTGGGAGGATTGCCTGAGCTCAGGAGTTCGAGACCAGCCTGGGCAACTTGGTGAGACCTCGTCTCTACAATAAATCACACACACACACACAAAACTAGCCAGGCATGGTGGCATGCATTTGTGGTTCCAGCTACTTGGAAAGCTGAGGCAGGAGGATTACCTAAGCTCAGCAGGTCAAGGCTGTAGTGAGCTATGATCGTGGCTCTGCACTTCAGCCTGGGCGACAGAGTGAGACCTCAACTCAAAAAGAAAAAGGGGAAAAAATCTGATAAGTTGAAATTGGGAGACATTCTACCAAATAATTGACCAGTACTGACCTAAAGGAAGAAACAAAGAAAGAATGAGGAGATGTCACAGGTTGGAGACAAGGGAGATGTGGTTATAGAAGGCCATGTGGACTCTGGGGAGGAATCTCAGATCAGATCCTGAAACAGAAGGGGGAAAAACTGTAAAAAACTTGGTTGGGTATGGTGGCTCAAGCCTGTAATACCAGCACTTTGGGAGGCCGAAGTGAGAGGATTGCCTGAGCCCATGGGTTCAAGACCAGCCTGGGCAACTTGGTGAGACCTCATCTCTACAGTAAAAATCAAAAGTTAGCCAGGCATGGTAGCATGCACCTGTAGTTCTGGCTACTTGGAAGGCTGAGGCAGCAGGTCGATGCTGGGGTGGCGGTGAGCGTGCCACTGCACTCCAGCTTGGGCGATGGCGTGAGACTCCAACTCAAAAGAAAAAAAAATGATGATCCAAGCAGGGTCTGCATTTGAATTACGTGTCACCTGTGCTCATAACTTGAGACTTGTATTATAATTATATAGGACATGAGAATCAAGAGAAGCTTAGTGGAGGGTTTACAGTAAATCTCTGTCCTATTTTGAAACTTTTCTATTTTGAAATTATTTCAGGCTAAAAGGACATCTCCAGATGGGTGTGGAAATTTGTACCTGTAATCCCAGCACTTTGGGAGACCGAGGAGGGAGGATTGTCTGAGTCCAGGAGTTCGAGACCAGCCTGGGCAACACAGCGAGACCTTGTCTCTCCAAAAATAAAAAAAATTAGCCAGACACAGTGGCGCGTTCCTGTAGTCCCAGCTACTCAGGAGGCTTAGGCAAAAGTATTGCCTGAGCCCAGGAGGTTGAGGCTGCAGTGAGCCTTGATTGTGTCACTACCCTCCAGTCTAGGGCACCGAGTGAGACCCCGAATCAGAAAAAAAAGACATCTTGGCCACATTTGCTTGGACTCTAGTGGCCCCGAGTTGTTCAGCTCCCCTTTCCCCACTGCTTCTCCAAACCCCGAGCCTCCGGGTACCCTACACAGAGTGAACATTCAGAAAGCGTCTCCTTGAGACATGTTTCCAAGCAGAGGCTGTCCTTTCTCTGAGAGGCGCTCTGGCACCAACAGGCAAAGAGAAACCTTTTCTCACCTGGAACTGGGCCCACCCGAGCTGCCCACAGTGAGATCTCCAGGAACAGCTGGACTGGGCAAGACAGGCGGGTGGTCTGACCTCCCCAACCCTCGGTACCTCCTTTGTGGTCGGGAATTTGAAGGGATGGAGCCCTGTTGTTTCGGAGGGAGACCACCCAGGGAGTCAGTGGGATGAGAGCCCATGTGTGACCCCCAAGCCCGCCCCTCCTCTCACGGTGAGCAAGAGGTCTCAGGACGAGCCAGGGAGGCCAGCTGACCTCAGGGAAACGTGTCTTTCTGAAATGGAAATATGAAGTTAGAGAGGTCCTGGCAGGATGACTGACTTGTGGGATGATTCTGTCTACAAGCAATGGAGACAGTCCAGTATCCCTCAGGCCGTATCAGTGTCCTGTGGCGATAGGTGAGTGGCTCTGGAGCCCAGGACAGCGGCCAGGAGTCACCTCACAAAGAGCTTGCTGTTCAGAACCCCAGTGAGACACGATATCTAGTTGTCACAGGATGACTTCTTTGGCAGAGATGTGAGATACTCCGTGCCACACTGCCAGTGGCCTCTGCTGTGGCCACCTCCCTGAATATCTGTGGCTGCTGTCCCTACCACATTCCTAGCTCCATATACCATGTCCCTATAAAGATGCTGTCTGTAGTGGGCAGGCACTGCTGCAGTACTAGGTCAACTCATAGCCACTGGTGAGTCTATTGGTGGCTTCCTTGGGACCAGGTACCCACCCCCAAGCCAGGATGTCTGGTCATGTGATACGAAATATGGCAACTTATGATAAAACACTTTGATGTAAAAAATAAAAAATTGCTCACCAAAATTATTCTACAATCTCCCCTGCTAACTAATCCCATGCCAAAGTTTTTCTTTAGAAATTTCTTCTAGAGAACTCCCCCAATAGCTTCCCAGCCTGCCTGTGGGGAATTCAGTCAAGGGAGGACATCAACAGAAGGAGACAGAAAAGAAAAATAAAAAATGCCACTCATGGTGCCTCTGAGCTTGGTCCAGAAGGGCCCTTCCAGTCACCCGGGAACAAAGAAGTGCCCAGAGCTACAAGCCTCTGGCCCATGTGCACCCCAACCCTGTCCTTCCAGAACTGAGACCCCTTAGCCAGCAATCACAGTGTCTGAGTCATTTCTCCTCAATCAAGACAGCAGCAGGAGGCGTCTGTGAAACCTGCTGTATGACTTCACACTGAGAAGTAGATTAATAAGCCATTATGATAAGCAAAGCTGATTATTAGCATGCAAATGAAACTCCAGAGCTAATTGAAGCCATCTAGCAAAATGTCAGCACCGTCTTTGGGTATGAAATATTCATTGCATCCAAGCCTGGACTAGAAGGCAGAGATGAGTTCGTACCTTTTCTTGTATGGCCAGATGTCAGTTGGGACCCTGCTCCTGGGATGAGACCAGAGCCACTGCTTGGAGCCACATCATACCCAAAGGCCAGGGACCTCTCCAGAGGGGAGAGGTGTTTGATTAAATATGTGACCATGTCCTCCGTCTGCTTCAAGAGAAGAGAGAAATTTGCCCGGGTGCAGTGGCTCAACCTGTATGTAGTCCCAGCGTTGTGGGTGGCCAAGGTGGGAGATTGCTTGAGCCCAGGATGTCAAGACCAGCCTGGGCAACATAGCAAGACCTCGTCTCTACAAAAATAAAAAAAATTGGCTGAGTGTGATGACAGGGAGGCTGAAATGGGTGGATCTCCTGAACCCACAAGGTCAAGGCTACAGTGGCCATGATCATGTCACTGCACTCCAGCCTGGGTGACAGAGTGAGACCCTGACTTAAAAAAAGAGAGAGAGACAGAGGAGAGAGAAGAGACACATTCCTGTGAATGTGGCGAGCTTGGACCCTACTCTTATGGGGTCTTAACTGGAGGGGAGGAGTTTGTGTCTCTTGGGGCAGGGATTCAGGGCTACCTTTCCTGTTGAATTTCAGTGATGCTCACCCCAGGGACTTGAAAACAGCCTGGAGGCGAATGGTGTGTTCCACAGCCTGGAGCAATGCCATTCCAGACCCCCAAAGTAGCTCTTGGCCTCCTGACCCTTATCCTCCACAGCCTGAAGTGTCCCTCGGTCAGCTCCAGTTGTGCTGGGAGAGTTGTCAATGGCTTTTGGACTGACCAGTCCCTGTGCTGATGGCTCCCCTCCAACCAGCCAGGAGCTCCCTGGAGGCCAGGCCTCTGTCCCTCTCAGGGAAGGATGACTCCAGGTAGGCCAGAGTTCTGGGTGGGAATGTGCTTCACCTAACCTATCCTTCCTGGGGCCTTGCTTTCTGCTGGGAACGGAAGGAGCAGAAAGCAGGCAGCAAGCCCCACCTCACGAGTGAGGTGACTCCCGAGTGGGAGCCCTGGTCTTGTCCCAGGAGAAGGGTCCCACATGACATTTGGTTACATAAGAAAAGGTACAGATCAGCCAGGCGCAGTGGCTCACGCCTGTAATCCCAGCACTTTGGGAGGCTGAGACAAGAGTTCAAAACCAGCCTGGGCAACATAGGGAGATTTCATCTCTACCCCCCCCAAAAAAATTAGCTGTATGTGGTGGCCCACACCTGTAATCCCAATTGCTCTCGAGGCTGAGATGGGAGGATCACTTGAGGCCAGGAGAGCGCGGCTGCAGTGAGCTGGGATCACACCACTGCACTCCAGCCTGGGCAGCAGAGTGAGATTCTGTCTCTCAAGAAAAAAAAATTAAAAATTAAAAAAATAAGAAAAGATACAAACGAACCTCTGCCTGCCAGTTGGACTTGGGTGCAATGAATACTTCATACCCAAGTGAAATGACTGTGGAAGAGGGGCCAGGGGACGCATGTGAATCCCAACTCAATGCCAGCAGTGGGAGCTGTGATTCTTATTATTGGTATTTATTTCTTCAGCAGAGCCCAGCATGGGGTGCTGAATCCAGAAACTGCAAACCCATGCACAGAGCAAATGTAACTGGGTTGCGGGGCAGACCAAGGTAGGCTGGAGCACCCATGGCAGGAGGAAGGCTGGCAGGGCACCATGCCCATCTCAGAGAGTACTGGCGAGAGGATGGGACCCAGGCACAGTGACCAGGTGAAGGGTTACTGTGGACCTAGGGGAGGCAGTCCCAGGACGAGGGTGACCTCAAAGAGGAGGAGGCTGTTTCTGAATCCCCCTGCCACGGCAAATATGAATGGCCTTGTCCATATTGTCATAGCAACCATATATTTTTTTTTTGAGTCAGGGTCTCCCTCTGTCACCCAGGCTGGAGAACAGTGGCATGCTCACAGCTCATCACAGCCTCAACTTCTTGGGCTCAGGCGATCCTCTTGCCTCTGTCTCCCGAGTGTCTGGGACTGCAGGTGTGTGTCACCACACCCAGTTAACTTTTTGATTTTTTTGTAGAGACGAGGTCTCTCTATGTTACCCAGACTGGTCTCAAACTCCTGGGCTCAAGCAGCAATTCTCCTTTTTCAGCCTCCCAAAGTGCTGGGATTACAGGCATGAGCCACTGCTACCGGCTGCAACCACACTTTTGAAAAGTACCTCAAACCCTCTATTGTGTGTTAGATTTTGTGTGATTGATGTCAATTTTTCCAACACCCACCAAAACAAAAATAAAGCTGCTCTACACCATGGCTTTATTTAATTAAGGTGAATTAAAATTCCTCTCATCTGAAGATGTTTTTAAAGACTGCTGTGACAACCTGGAGATCATGGCTACCCTCCCGGGGTACCATCTGATCCCAGCTGTGACGGTGTCTGCAATGCACCTGCCATCATTCCTAATGAAGACACCACCCACCGAGCTCACAGACAAAGACACGTCCGACGCCCCCCAGAAAAACATCCCGACCTGAAAGGGGAGGTGGAATTGGACACTGCCATCTCCTGCTGTGTAGCAATCTTTGAGCAACCCTGCGTGGCAGCATACATTAAATGCCTTGAAAATGCACACGCTGTCTCCACACGATGGGAATTTATCAGGCAATAAGAAGGGATGAAGTCCTGACGCGTGCTGCATCACAGATGAGCTCAGAGAAGGGAGCCTGACGCAAAAGGTAGGTATAGCAGATTCTGTGTACACACAATGTACACAGTAGGTAAGTCCACAGGACCCAGAGCAGGTCAGTGGCTGCCCAGACTGGGGGAGGGGAACTGGGGTAAGGGCAAATGGGCACGGGAGTTTCCTTTTGGGATGATGAAAATGTCCTAAAATTGATTGTGGCAGCAGTTGCACAATTCTGTGACTATATTAAAATCACTGGCCGGGTATATTAAAATCATGCCTGTAATCCCAGCACTTTGGGAGGCTGAGGCAGGGGAATTGCTTGAGGCCCAAGGTTTGAGATCAGCCCAGGCAACATAGCAAAACCTAGTCTCTACAAAAAACAAAAAAAATAGCCAGATGCAGTGGCACACGTCTGTAGTCCCAGCTCCTCAGGGGGTTGCGGCAGAAGAATCATCTGAGCCCAGGAGGTCAGGGCTGCCGTGAGCCATGGTCTTGCCACTGCACTCCAGCCTGGGTGAAAATCACTGGCCGGATATGGTGGCTCTTGCCTATAATCCCAGCACTTTGGGAGGCCGAGGCAGGAGAATGGATTGAGCCCAGGAGTTCAACAGCCTGGGCAACATAGCAATACCTCATCTCTATAAAAGAGAAAAGTAAAATTAAATAAATAAATAAGACTAAGTCACTGAATTATACACTTTAAATGGAATGATGGCATGGGTTGTGAATTACACCTCAATAGAACTGCTTTTTAAAACATCAATGCAAAATAATAATATATTTCTTATTAAAAGTACATCTACATCCACACACACAACCTGTGACTGTTATTTGTACTTCTAGGAATTTATCCTAAGGAAATAATTAAGGCTGTGGACACAGATGTTCAAACACTCTAAGACACACAGACACACAAGCACTTGAATGTGTCCAATGACAGACCTTTGAACAAACCCTGGCACATCCAGTTGAACACAGCACAGACGCATGCGGTAGAAATGCATTTATTGAGCCAGCTATGTGTTCATCATAAACTGTTGAGCGAAATTGACAGGTTACAAGCAGCAAATAGGGGCATTAAAAAAATGCTATGCTTTAAACATATGGGAGAAGCGTCCCTACATTAGAAATGGGAGTTACTTCCAGATAATGAGGATTTTTTTCTCCCTTCGTTTCAATTTTCAGGATTGTCTAGTTTTTCTGTCATTGTTGTTGTTATTGTTGTTGTTGCTGTTTGAGCTGGCGTCTCACTCTGTCACCCCAGCTGGAGTGCAGAGGTATGATCATGGCCACAGCAGTCTCAACCTTCTGAACTCAGGTGGTCTTTCTGCCTCAGTCTCCTGAGTAGCTGGGACTGCAGGTGCATGCGACCATGACCAGCTAATTTATCATCATCATCATAGAGATGAGGTCTCGCCATGTTGCCTATGCTGGGCTCAGGTCATCCTCTCACCTCAGCCTCCCAAAGTTCTGGGATTATAGGTGTGAGGCACTGTACCCATCCGGCAGGATTGTCTAGTTTTTCTAAGTGGCCTGTAGTGTTTATGTAATAAACTGACACAGTGTATTTCTTAGAGAGGGAGAAGATGTAGACTGAGAGTCCCAGCCAGGTCGGGGACAGCCTGTGCCTGCCCTCCCCAGCACAGAGTAGACTGGCCTCTCTGGGCCTCCGTGGTATATAAAACCTACGTGGTAAATCTCTCCCAGAATCCTGGCTCTCAGGCCTGAGCCCCAGAGGGCCCCAAGGCTGAGGAACAAGACCAGCCTCGGAATGGAGACCGGATCTGATCATCCGTCAGCTGCTCAGCCTCCCATAGCCCCATGGCCACGAGGTTGGCGCTAGGCGACCTCCCTTGGCCTGTGCATTATTTCTTGCTAAGGATATCACTCATCCCCAAGGAATGCCAGCCAGGAGCCCACCAGCAGTGCAGAAGAGCCACTTACCTGTTCTGGGGCACGCTTGGCTGGGTCTGGGAGGACCAGGCATAAGTGAAGCTGACAGCCCCATCTGCTTCCTCCAGAAAAGCAAGAAGCGTTCCAAGCAGGTACAGTCCCTATTAGCACTCAAGGCTGGACACAGAGTGGGAGCACACCTCCCCAAGTGGAGTCCCAGACCTACCTTCCCTCGTGGCTCTGCCAAGGTTCAAGAGACTGAGAGGCAGACTCTGCCAGCCAGACACTCCATTGAGAGGGGCTCTCAGGCCATTGCAAAGCAACAGTAACAGCAGCAATGACAGATCAATGGCAGCTGATGTTAACTGAGCCCAACTAAGTGTTCTGATGGATACTTTCTCCCACTTTAACCTCATAACAACTGGCCAGGCATGGTGGCTCATGCCTTAATCCCAGTACTTTGGGAGGTTGAGGCGGGAGGATTGCTTGAACCCGGAAGTCGGAGACCAGCCTGGCAACATAGCAAGACCTTGTCTCTACCAAAAAAAAATTTAAAAATCATCCAGTTGTGGTGACATGTACCTGTAGTCCCCACTACTCAGGAGGCTGAGGTAGGTGGATCACCTGAGTCCAGGAGGTCAAGACCAGCCTGAGCAACATGGCATGACCTTATCTTTACAAATTAAAAAATTAGCCAGGTGTGGTGATGCACACCTGTAAGTCCCAGCTACTTAGGAGGTTAAGGTGAGAGGATTCACTTGAGCCCAGGAATTCAAGGTTGCAGTGAGCTGTGATGGTGCCACTGCACTCCAGTCTGAGTGACAGAGCAAGACCCCAACTTAAAAAAAAAAACCAAAAAAACTCACAATAGTTTCCCCTTTACAGATGAGTTAACAGGCTCAGAAGGGTCATCCCCCAGCTATTAGGCTGCAGAGCCAGGGCCCAGTCTTAAGTCAGCCTGAATCTGGAACCTGGATCCCTCGGCTCACTGCAAAGGGTCTTGAATGCCAGGAAAGAGCTATCAGAGTCTGGGACTTTCCACCATAGGCCAAAGGCTTCCAGGCTGGGACAGAAGCAGTGGAGTTCTTCTCAGCAGGGTGCTGGAGGAAAGGGGTCTTATCAGAAAAGCCTCATAGGGCAGCAGGCAGACAACCCAGGTTGGCAAAAGACCCTGTGTGGCAGGTGGTCCAGGTGTGGCAGGTGGCCCAGGTGTGGCAGGAGGCCCAGGTGTGGCAGGTGGTCCAGGGATGCAGGAGGCCCAGGTGTGGCAGGTGGCCCAGGTGTGGCAGAAGGCCTAGGTGTGGTAGGTGGCCCAGGTGTGGCAGACCCAGGTATGGCAGGATCCCAGGTGTGGCAGGAGGCCCAGGTATAGCAGGAGACCCTGGTGTGGCAGGTTGCCCAGATGTGGCAGGACCCCCGGTGTGGCAGGTGGCCCAGGTGTGGCAGGTGGTCCAGGCATGGCAGATCCAGACCCTTCCCTCGTGGGAGGTCCCAGGGAAGTGGGCCGGCAGAGCAGACCGGAGCCCCGGAGCCAAGGCGTGCACTGGCTGCACCATCCGGCAAGTGGGGCTGGTGGTGAGGATGCCCGCTAAGTGGGGGAACCCTCCAGAGCCCTGGACCATGGGAGGGAGATCCCAGCCCCAGAACCAGAGACACCCGGCTGCAGTAACTTCTCCCCTCAAACAACAGCTATTTCTCTGCTCCAAATTACTTTCTTTCCCCCCAGAAACCATCAGAGACACCAGCTGCCAATCAGCTATGACACTTTAAAGAAATGCTTTTGCAATTTCCATACCCAGGAGGGTTGTCCGGGTTTCTGTTTGCTCAGACGTCTCCGGCAAGGACAGTGGAGCCGGAAAGAGCCAGAGAGCACAGCTAATGGACTGCACTGGCAGCTGGGCCCAGCTGCCCTGGCGTGTGCTGGGCCGCCGGGTCCCCAGGGCAGCCACAGGGCCTCTACACACAGTGGCAGAGTTGGGCCAGACTTGCTGTGGCATTAACCTTGTCCCATCCCTCATGGGCCCCAGTGTAACTGGCTCTGGTCACATGCTGGCTGTTCACCAGGTATGGATCTGCAGAGATGGAAGGGACAAAGTTCCTGCCCTCTGAGAAAAGGCGGGCAGGAAGACCACACAGAAGCAACTTGAGGGTGGGTGGGGCTAAAATGAAATGCAGGTGTTTCTTGGCTTACCATGGGATCACATTCCAGTAAACTCGTCAGAGGCTGAAAATATCATGAGTCAAAAATGTATTTATTTTTATTGTTATTTTTATTTTTTAGTCAGGGTCTCACTCTGTTGCCCAGGCTCGAGTGCAGTGGCACGATCATGGCTCACTGCAGCCTTGACCTCCTGGGCTCAGGCAATCCTTCCACCTCAGCCTCCTGAGTAGCTGGGACTATAGGCATGCACCACACCTGGCTGATTTTTTTTAACTTTTTGCAGAAACAAGGTGTCACTATTTTGCCCAGGCTGGTCTCAAACTCCTGGACTCAAGTAATTCTCCAGCCTCAGTCTCCCAAAGTGCTGGGATGACAGCTGTAAGCCATGGCCCCTGGCCAGAGAGCTCTAATTGATAACATCTGCAAAGGCCTCTTTTCCCAATAAGGTCTCATTCACACAAGTTCCACAAGTTACGACATGGACAGATCTCTCTGGAGTCGCCATTTGACCCACTGCAGCTGGGAACGGGTGGGACGCATTCCCTTCACAGGACAATCCTGCCTGAGGACTTCCTGTTCTTGCTCAGAGGGTTAGCATCCCCTGTGCCCCATCCCTCATGCGCCTGCAAGTACACTGTTGTTTTATAGACAGTCCTCCATGCCCCAACTAACAATGGCTCATCTTAAGTTTTCCACGTATGATGGTGTGAAATCAACGTGCATTTAGTAGAAACCGTAGTTCAAGTTCTCGTACAACCATTCTGATTCTCACTGTCAGCGCTGTATTCGGTCAGGTACATGAGATAGTCAACACTTTATTGTAAAATAGGCTTTGTGCGAGATGATTCTGCCTCCCTGTAGGCTGAAGTAAGTGTTCTGAGCATGTTTAAGGTGAGAAGGAGAGGCCATGTGAAGCCAGAGACAGAGACTGGAGTGATGCGGCCACGAGTGACCGGGAGCTGGAAGAGGCAGGAAGGGCCCTCTCCTGGAGCCTC
This sequence comes from Carlito syrichta, assembly GCF_000164805.1. NCBI lineage: Eukaryota > Metazoa > Chordata > Mammalia > Primates > Tarsiidae > Carlito > Carlito syrichta. The sequence goes on along the minus strand of NW_007255902.1, from coordinate 6,113 downwards.
CGGAGGGACACCTGGCTCCATGAAACCTGGATTTCAGGCTTCTGGCCTCCAGAGCTTGTTGTTGCTTTGGGCCACTCAGTTTGTTCTGGGAGCAGCAGCCCTGGGACATGTCTACACCAGTCACAGGAAGACAGTGAGGAGAGTTAAAGGGGAGGCTCAGGTGTGAAGCCTGGATTCCACCCTTGGCTCTGTCACTCATTGGCTGAGTCCTTGGGCAAGTTACTTAACCTCTTAGTCTCTAAGTCTTAAAATGGGAACAGCATAGAACCTTCCAGGGCCCAGGGTGATCACAGTAGGTGGCCAGTAGGTAAGGAGGCCACCATCTCCGGGCCTCAATCCATAAAGTTTCCATCCCTGCCCCATGGTGTCACCTCTACATGATGTCACCAAAGGCCCCCGGAGATTCGTACAGACAAGCTCTAGGGGACTTCCGGAGTTAGCATAATTCCTGCCCATATAGAAAGGAAGCCAGAACCAAATGGAGACACACTTGGTCTTCCAAGGGGCTACAGCCTCCCAAGCCACCTCTTAGTCTCCATGGGGGCTGAGAAAGCAGGGCTGGCCCTCACACAGAAGCCCCCAGCCTGGCCCTCCCAGCTCCTGCCCTCCCCTGACTGGGGGAAGGCTGTCCCATGCTCCCCCTCTGGTCAGGCCAGGTTCCTGTTCCTCACTCTTAGTTCCAGGACCATCGTTCATGGCACACACAATTGTAATAGTGATGGAGTAGACAGGTTAAGCTAGGGAAACTCTAGGTCTGTAGGAAAGCTCCAGGCTTATGCATGCCTGCAGCAGCAGTTGCAGAACCACCCATGCACGCAAGTGGCCCAGGAAACATCACACCTGTCTACCTCTTGGGCCCATATCAGACACAACTGCAGCACCGCAGTCATGTATCCAGAATGCTTGCAGTCGAGAGCCAACCACCAAGGCAGGAACCAGCTTAGAGACCCCGAGAGCATGCACATCAGTAGCCAGGATTGACCCAAGATAATCATAAACCTTAATTGTAATCCTATTAGCATAAAATTATCCTGGGATCCTCCCATACCCATCATACACCTGATACCATGACAATCTTGGTGTGATCCTGTAAGGCCTGGAACCCCTCCTCCCGACATGAGGAAGGAGTAACAGAGACCCATCCTTAAGACCACCCATTTCTAGGAAAAGACCCAACCCTAAACCCACCCCTCAGTGTCCCTAAGAATAAAAGTTGCAGCTGAACAACAGCTGGGTGCAGAAGCAGGTAGGCTGCTCTCCCCCTTGTGAGTGGACTCTTCTTTGCTTAATAAAGCTACTTGCGATCCAGCTTCTCTGTGTGTCTGTTTGCGAAGTCACTCCAAATGTGAACACAAGAACCTGCCATTGACCGTCTCACACTAGGAGAAACACCCTTCCTCCCAGTAATAATAATGATCGTAGTCATAGGAACAGAAGAACGCATATTGAACAAGGTTCTGAGAATTTCACACTTGCATGCATTAACATCTGACAATAGGCATATATGATTGGCACTGCTGTTATTCCAGGTTACAGGTAATCAGACTGAGGCACAGAGAAGCTCATAACCTACTCAAAGCCCCAGGACCCAGGATGCCCACCAAGATATCTGAATCTTTATTCTGTTGACATTTCTCGTAGTCAGTGCTACAGATAAATTTATGTGATGATCAGAGCAATACCTCACACCCCCACTGAATTCTAAGCAGAGCCCCTGTCTGATTATGCTGGCTTCCCTGTCTCCTGGCAAATGATAGCTGCTCAATTAGTACTTGAGGAATGAATAAGTAGACGGATGGATGGATGGATGGGTAAATCGATGGGTAAATGAGTGTGGATGAGTGGGTAGATAAGTGGATGGATGGATGGATGGATGGGTAGATGGGTAAGTGTATGAGTTGGATGAATGGTTGCAAAAATGAGTGGATGAGTGAATGGGTGAGTGGATGGATGGATGGATGGACGGGTGGATGGATGGATGGACGGGCAGTAGGCGGGTGGATGGATGATAGGTGTGCGGTAGGTGGATGGACAAATCGATGCATGGGTTAATGAATTAATGGGTGGATGATGAGTATGGAGTGGGTGGATGGATGGATGCATAGATGGATAAATTAATGAATGGATGGATGAGTGGACAGATGGGTGAGTGGATGAATGGGTGGATGGATAAATGGATAGGTGGATGGGTGGATGAATGAATGAATGGGTGAGTGAGTGGATACGTGGTTGGATGGATGGATAGGCAGGTGGGTAGTTGGGTGATAGTTCTGGGGTGGGTGGATGGTTGCATTGCAGATGGATGGATAGATGGATGGGTATGTGTGTGGGTGGATGGGGAGGTGGATGAGTGGGTGGGTGGGTGAGTGGGTGAATGGATGAATGGATGTTGAGTGTGGAGTGGGGGGATGGATAGATGGATAAATAGATCAATGGGTGGATGAGTGAATGGATGATGGCTGTGGAGTGGGTGGATGCAGGAATAAATTAATGTAACGAATGAATTGATGGATACGCATGTGGGTGTATAATAATGAGCATGGAGCGGGTAGATGGATGGATGGGTGCAAGGGAGGGTGGATGAATGAATGGATAGGTGTGTGGGTGGATGGGTGAATGGGTGGCTAACAGGTGTGGAGTGGATGGATGGGTAGAAAGTAGATGGATGGATGGACAGAGGGGTCCATGGGTGGATGGGTGGGTAGATGGATGAATGGATGGAGGGGTGAGTGGGTGGGTGGATGGATCGATGGATAATGAGTGTGGAGTGGGTGAATGGATGGATGATGGATGTGCAACGGGAGGATGGAGGATGAACACCTACGACAGAAGATGCTAGATCATCAGGGCACACACTAACACCAGATGATTGGAGAGTCAGGCTTGGCGTATGAGGCCTGGCCTCTATCCAGTCCTGCATATCTCGTTGGAGTGAATTGCTAGCTCCTGCACCACCTCTCAGACTCCTCTGGGCTCCAAGGTCTGTGAATCAGAGGTTTGAGTTCTTGATTCTTCCCTCATCGACACCTGCATGTGCAGAGCACAGTTCCCAAATCACGTTCATGTGTGCTCTTCACTTATGCCCCAAGATGGGGTTCTGGGCAGGTCTCATCGGGGCCATTGGCCATGGCTCTTAGGGAGCTCCTCCCTGCCCAAGGTTCCACAAGTTGTCAGCATGGACCTGGGCACCAAGCAGACCCTCCTTTCCAAGGGCAGAGCTCTGTCACCCACCACGCGGTGGCATGGAGGGAAGAACCCGGGAGCCACATGATGTGGCTTTGACACTCATCCTCACCAGTCACCAGCTGGGTGACCTTGGGCAAGCCACTCTCCATAAAGTGTAGATGATGCCGACTTTGAAGATCCCTGGAAGGACAAGTGTGAGTGAGAGAGAAGTGCTGGCACACACTGGGATCTTATTTTATCTTATTTTTGTGAATCGGGGTCTTGCTCTGTCACCCAGACTGGAGTGCAGTGGCACAATCACAACTCAAGGCAGCCTCTAATTCCTGAGCTCAGACAATCCTCCTCCTGTCTCAGTCACCTGAGTAGCTGGGACTATAGGTGCATGCCACCACACCTGGTTTTTCTTTTTTTATGGTAGAGATGAGGTCTCACTGTGTTGTCCGGGCTAATCTTTGCATGGGCCTCCCAAAATGCTGGGATTACAGGCATGAGCCACCACACCCAGGCTCAAGCTGGAATCTTAATAGTGACCAATCACATCCCAAGATCCTGAGGTCCTGGTTCATGCATTGCTGTGTTCCACAGGAACCTGAGGTTTGTTCTGGAAAGCATCACCCCTTGACAGTTTGATACAGCTCAGGGCTCAGATCCCCATTTGCAAACAGGCCTTCACTTACGCCCTGAGATCGGGTTCTGGGCAGTGTTCATCAGGGCCATTGGCCATGGCTCTCAGGGAGAGCCTTCCTGCCCAAGGTCCCATGGGCTATCATCAGCCACCAAGAGACACAGAAGCGGCCTCAGAGGCTCATGAGGCCATGGCCCCAGACAGAGGACAACGGCCAGGAGGCTCATCCCCCAGGGGCCACAGAGTACCCAGACACAAGTGTCACCAGTGTTGGGACAGCTTTCTGGGCGGGTGCCTGCCACATGCATCCTGCCAGGCAAGGCCAACAGGGCCATGCAACAGCAGACACGGTGCAGCACCCCACACTAGAACCCATGGGCCTCCTTTTCTCTCCTGAGCAGATGCATTTCCCTTGAGTCAAGAGCATTGCCCTGGCTGCCGCAGCCTCACCCAAATGTAATTAAGAGAAGAGATGTAATAATGACCTTGTCATCACCAAGGGGCCCTCATGGGCAGTGTCTGCTCATCTCTGCTAACTGGAGGGAGCTGCTGCCAGCACAGGAAGTCAGGGCTGCCTGACCATCCCTCAGTCCTGCCTCCTCCAGCAGGACTTTGGAGGGGTGGAGACGGTGTCCCTCAGAGAACCTCCAAGTAGGGGCCGGGCACTGTGGCCCATGCCTGTCATCCCAGCACTTTGGGAGGCCAAGGCAGGAGGAAAGCTTGAGCCCAGGAGTTCGAGACCAGCCTGGGCAACATAGTGAGATCTCATATCTGCAAAAAAATCGAAAAAGTAGTTGGGCATGTGGGCACACACCGGTAGTTACAGCTACTCAGGAGGCTGAGGCGGGAGGATCACCTGAGCTCAGGAAGTTGAGGCTGCAGTAAGCCATGATGGTGCCACTGCACTCCAGCCTGGGTGACAGAGTGAGACCTGAACTCAAAAAAAATAAAGCAGGTGGGACAGGATGTCAGCAATTCCGGGGTGAACGGGGTGCCCCATTATCCTATTTCCAACTGTCTAAGCACCAGCTGTTTTCAGGGGGCAGCAGAGTGCATTCGCGGGCTTGCAGGCCAAGCCATTGGCCCCACTGATCCTCCGTGTTCTCACCAGTGGAGTGGAGACAGCTGTACCCACCTCCTTGGGAATGTGGGAACAAGAGACAGTGACACACCAATTGCATTGGGTTTTTACAAAATACAAAGATAGGGAGGGCACTGGAGTCTGGGATCCTCTGGTCCTGGGTCCAGGACACATGGTGAGGTGGGACTAGGGACTGGAATTTGGACACCTGATAGGAATTGATGACAGCCTTGGTGAGGCCACACCCAGGACAGCCCTGAGCCCAGCTGCTATCTGCCCATGAATATCTGAAGCAGGAGACCCCGGCTGGCCTGGCACCTATACTGGGTGGGCCAGGGGTTTTTAACCTTAAACAATAATGGAAGATGAACGAGGCTGAGTGCAGTGGCTCACACCTGTAATCCCAACATTTTGGGAGGCCAAGGCAAGAGAATCTCATGAGCCCAGGAACGTGAAACCAGCCTGGGCAACACAGCAAGATCTGTCTCTAAATCAAAAACTTAGCCGGGTGTGGTGGCACGTGCCAGTAGTCCCAGCTACTCGGACAACTGAGGCGGGAGGATCATCCAAGCCTAAGAGGTCGAGGCTGCAATTAGCTAGGATTGCATCACTGTGCTCCAGCCTGAGCAACAGAGCCCTTGTCTCAAAAAAAAAAAAAATCCCTAGAGAAAAAAGCCAGAGAGTGGCATTCAGCCAGCAGGAGGGCTTTCAGCATAATCCTCAAAGCAGGGGGCTGACCCAGCCTTCAGCTGGAGGCCAGGGCCCCAAACGCAGCCTCCAGTGATGGCCTTGGCTAATTTTAACCAAGCAACTTCCAGCCCGGAATGCAGCCAGGCAGGGAGACCTGGGGATGCTGAGCATAACCACCCAGGTTTCCAAAGACATATGCTCACGTCTCCGGGCCAGCATTCATTCATTCATTCATTCACTCATTCCCAGTGTTAATGGCCGCCTACCGAGTGTCTGGCACTCATGCCTGTTTGTTCATTTACTCATAGATTCATTCATTTATTCATTCACTTAATCATTCTCTTTGTGCAGGCAGAAAGCAAATATCCATGCCTGCCAGCCCTAGACAGAATGATTTGGAACCCTAATTTGTACTGTGGGGATGGATGAGCTTTCCTGGGATTCTCATTGCCAGGGAAATCATTTCAGAAAAGCTGCCCAGAGGACAGCGGGCAGGGGCACCTCACACCAGAAAGGCACCTCCTCCAGGGT